>NC_090652.1:127116746-127416746 GCF_040937935.1 Hyperolius riggenbachi | reverse complement strand
CCGTCCGGAATCGCCGTGCCGGAGCCGCACCGCTTGCAGAACGGACGGAACGGACGCACGGCATAGCAATGAAAGCCTATGCGTCCGTTCACATGCGTCCGTTCTGCCGGACCGGAGCCGGACTGGATCCGGGCCGGATCCGGACTCCGGCCTCCGTTCCAACATGCGCTATTTTTTGATCCGGCTCCTCCGGCAGCCGTATCCGGGGCGGAGCCGGACTGCACCATCCGGCCAATACAAACCAATGGGAACCGGAGAGCGCACAACACACTGGCTGAGAAATCCGGATGTTCTACCCCACTTCCTATGCGGATTGTTGCGGCGATATTGGATGGGGACACGTGGGCAAGCATTTTGGAGTGGAGCAGCACAGCTGGATCCGGATCCGGAGATGTTGGCAGCATGTCGCAGGTGGAGGTGAGTGCTAAACAGCAGAGGGCCTGATTCCACAGGTCCCTTTCTGCTGACCTCCCAGACCCCAACTTTTTTTTTGTTTTTTACGTTACTTTTGCCAAACGGATCCGGATCGCATCCTGATGAACACCTGATGCAACCTGACCGGATCCGGATCGGATCCGGATCAGAACCGTACGGTTCCGATCCGGATCCGGTCCGGATCCGGTCAGGTCATCCGGTCCGTTTGGCAAACAACCGCAAGTGTGAACCGGGCCTAAAATGGGGTCATTTGCAGGATTCCTATACTGCCCTGGCATTTTAGGGGCCCTAAACCGTGAGGAGTAGTCTGGAAATCAAATTCCGCAAGATGACCTGTGAAATCCTAAAGGTACTCATTGGACTTTTGGCCCCTTAGCACAGTTAGGGTGCAAAAAAGTGCCACACATGTGGTATCGCCGTACTCGGGAGAAGTAGTACAATATGTTTTGGGGTGTATTTTTACACATACCCATGCTGGGTGGGAGAAATCTCTCTGTAAACGGACAATTGTGTGTAAAAAAAAATCAAAAAATTGTCATTTACAGAGATATTTCTCCCACCCAGCATGGGTATGTGTAAAAATATACCTCAAAACACATTGTACTACTTCTCCTGAGTATGGCAATACCACATGTGTGGCACTTTTTTGCAGCCTAACTGCGCTAAGGGGTCCAAAGTCCGATGAGCACCTTTAGGCTTTACAGGGGTGCTTACAATTAGGCACCCCCCAAAATGCCAGGACAGTAAACACACCCCACAAATGACCCCATTTTGGAAAGCAGACACTTCAAGGTATTCAGAGAGGGGCATGGTGAGTCCGTGGCAGATTTAATTTTTTTTTGTCGCAAGTTAGAAGAAATGGAAACTTTTTTTTTTTGTGACAAAGTGTCATTTTCCGCTTACTTGTGACAAAAAATAATATCTTCTATGAACTCACTATGCCTCTCAGTGAATACTTTGGGATGTCTTCTTTTCAAAATGGGGTCATTTGGGGGGTATTTATACTATCCTGGAATTCTAGCCCCTCATGAAACATGACAGGGGGTCAGAAAAGTCATAGATGCTTGAAAATGGGAAAATTCACTTTTTGCACCATAGTTTGTAAATGCTATAACTTTTACCCAAACCAATAAATATAGGCTGAATGGGTTTTCTTTTCATCAAAAACATGTTTGTCCACATTTTTCGCGCTGCATGTATACAGAAATTTTACTTTATTTGAAAAATGTCAGCACAGAAAGTTAAAAAAATCATTTTTTTGCCAAAATTCATGTCTTTTTTGATGAATATAATAAAAAGTAAAAATCGCAGCTGCAATCAAATAGCACCAAAAGAAAGCTTTATTAGTGACAAGAAAAGGAGCCAAAATTCATTAAGGTGGTAGGTTGTATGAGCGAGCAATAAACCGTGAAAGCTGCAGTGGTCTGAATGGAAAAAAGTGCCTGGTCCTTAAGCGGGGTAAAGCCCACGGTCCTCAAGTGGTTAAGTGGTTAAATGACAACTGGAGTGAGAAGAATATGGATGCTGCCATATTTATTTCCTTTTATACAATACTAGTTGCCTGGCAGCCCTGCTATTTGGCAGCAGCAGCAGTGTCTACATAACACCAGCAAGAAGCATGCTGCAAATCTTGTCAGATCTGATGTCAGAAGAAACACCTGTTCAGCTGCATGCTTGTTCAGGGTCTATGGCTGAAGGTATTAGAGGCAGAGGATCAGCAGGACTGCCAGAAAACTGTTCTTGCTTAAAAGGAAGTAAATATGATAGCCTCTATATCCCTCCCATAGTCTAAATTATTTTCTTTTCTGCATTGCTTCCATCTGTCTACATCTATATTGTGGGCAAGTGAAGCCATGGCATGACCTCACTTGCCCCCTCACGGTGTTGCCTGTCTCTCACTTTATTCATCTCTACTATGCTATGCAAAGCAAAGAACCAGGAGTATTGAATGAAATAAAGTTATTATTTGTGTGGGGATGAAAAAAAGGGGGTAGTATATATTTATACGGTATTTTACTTACCACTTTTTGCCATTAAACACAGCTGACCATAAAATGCACAAAGGTTTACAGCATGGATACCTGAAAAAAAAAATCTTAACCTGGTGCGTCTCATGGTCCAGGGGTGTCTTGTGGAGATTCTCTCCCTCCTAAGCTAAAAGTGCTTCAGCTAGCACAGTAGCAGCTGCACAGCAGCATTATCAGAGGGTATGCACAGAAAGTTAGGACACTGGCACCAGGTCTCATTCCCGCGCTGTCTCTCAGCCACCCTCAAACTAATGGCACCCTCACAGCCCGTGCAGAGTATGATTGCAGAGGAGTGCCCTCTCTTCTCCAGCTGGAATGCTCCAAGTCCCCCCTGTCTAGTGCCCTATCAAGCACTGAAGTGATGGGGAGGGGGCACCAGCGACGATGAAGATAGGACAAGGGTGCTCTGCTGCAGTTATACTTAGCAGGGGCTCTGGGAATTGCCATTAGCTTGGACTGTGAAGATGTATCCCATTACAAACAGTAGGAGCCTCCAAGGCATCCAGGGGGTGCACAGACAGGCAATACCTAAAAAGTATTCATAAGAATGTACAAGTCACTTATTAGCATATTTTTGGATATTTTTACATTTTTTTTCTTCCTTGGTCCGGGTGCAGGAGACTTGTATGTTGTTATTAGACTTTTATGCTAGTCTATACATAAGCATATCATTGAGGAAATCTGGTAATACGCGAGAATGGTCAAACTTAGATTAACATGTGTAAGGATACCTTGTTGCCAGGGCTGGAATGACAACCATTGTTAACCAGATAATGTTATAGCCAATTCTGGATAGTAGGTCTTAGTTCTGATGGGGACTTCTGTGTTTCTCTAATTGTTATTGCTAACATTAGTAATAGGAAGCTTAAGGACTACAGATTTATCTCAGTCTCAAAACCATGGGTGAAATAAATTAAAAGACTTGTTCAGTCAGTATAAGGTGACAACTTTGTTTAATAAAACTATAGCAATTAAAAAGGTTGTATGCATTGTTAAACATCTCATACCTTTTTAACACGCCCTAAAAACTAAACTATTTTCCCCTCAAACTAGGTTTTAGGCTGCATACACAGATATAATTTTGATTGGCCAATGTTACCACCTCCCTGTAGTTGAGGGCCAAAAGATTTTAAATACTATGAAAAGATTGTGTAGGTAAGCTATCATAGTACGTGGTAGTGGTAAAAATGGCAGATCAGAATTTGATGTGTGCACTAGGCTTTAAGAACTGTTTTTTTTTTAATTATTAGTGAGAAGGAAGACATTTTCCTGACAAGTAAAGCCTGATACAGACTTTCAATTTTGATTGGCTAATCAGTGACGAATCTAACAGCCTTCATGTAGTATGATGGTTTACCTACACAATCTTCTCATAATATTCAATATCTGTCGGCCCTCATACTACATGAAGGTGGAGAAGTTGGTCAATGTTTAGCCAATCATAATTAAAAGTGTGTACCAGGCTTAAATGTGTACAGACCCAGTAAAGCCTGGTACACACTTTCAATTATGATTGGCAGGGGCGTTTCTAGGGTCCTTGGAGATCGGGGGCACCAGGCGGGGAGGTGGCAAAAATGGGCGTGGCCATGAGGTGAGTGGGCGTGGCCATGGGTGGGGCCAAATGTACATGAAGTTAGCAGCGGTGTAAGCTACAGATAACGGGCCTGCCCATCGAAATATTGGATGGAGCCCCCTGTCCTTTATTTAGATAATTTACAATCAGTATAGGCATAGATCAAAGATGTATACGCACATACAATTTTGATTGGTCAATCACTGACCCCCAATTTTACCACCCCCGTGCAGTAAGTGGGCCAACAGACAATGAATTTTATGAACAGAGCTAAAATTGGCTAATCAAAATTGTATGTGTGTACCAGGCTTTACAGCTAATACTGTACATACTGAAAGTAGCAGGGATCAGCATACAATATAGCTGGTTTACAATCAGTAAAGGCACAGAGTAACACCTTACACTGTACACACTGGAGGTAAATCAACACACAGTGCAGGCACTAGAAAACAGCGTATACTGTAGGCAGCAGAATTCAGCACACTGCAGCTAGCGTGCCAAAAATATGAGGATCACGTTGTGCGGCGTGCTTATCGCGCCGCACCGAAAAATGGGTGTGGCCATGGACCAGAATATAGGTGTGGTAACGGGTGGAGACAAATTTACATGAACCTAGCAATGGTGGGACAATAGATTAGGACAGTTGTGGCGAACCTTTTGGAGGCCGAGTGCCTAAACTGCAACCCAAAAGTCACTTATCTATCGCAAAGTGGCAACAGCAATTTAAACTAAATACTGTACAAACGTTTTAACTCATACATGAACATTATGGAAAATCCAAGTTGAAAATAAACTGTGAAGATAAACAATTTCATCCATCCTACTCCTGAAAAAAGTATTCAATTTTTTAGAACCTCCCAGTTTTATTTTCTGTTTTAAAAAGCTAAAAAAAAGTAGGTTTAATGCTATTGTCTCATATGATAAGGATTCAGCTTTTCCCATAGTCTCACAGTTAGCAATCATGTGACCCCCAACAAGACAAATTCAGCAATCATGAGGCCTCCAACAAATCATGAGGCTCCCAACAAGACAAATTCAGCAATCATGAGGCCTCCAACAAATCATGAGGCCCCCAACAAGACAAATTCAGCAATCATGAGGCCCCCAACAAATCATGAGGCCCCCAACAAGACAAATTCAGCAATCTTGAGGCCCCCAACAAATCATAAGGCCCCCAACAAGACAAATTCAGCAGTCATGAGGCACAAAAATATACAGCATTTCACATAAATAGGCAGAATGCCCCCTTAATATGGTAGCCCCCCAAGTTAGGTAGTGAGTGAAAGGGACCCCCAGGTTAGCTAGTGAGTGACAGGCGCCTCCAGTTAGGTAGTGAGTGACAGGGACCCCGATAGTGAGTGACAGGGAACCCCTTTAGGTAGTGAGTGAGTGCCAGGGAGCCCCTTTAGGCAGTGAGTGAGTGCCAGGGAGCCCCTTCAGGCAGTGAGTGAGTGCCAGGGAGCCTCTTCAGGCAGTGAGTGAGTGCCAGGGAGCCCCTTCAGAGGGTGAGTGAGTGCCAGGGAGCCCCTATAGGGAGTGAGTGAGTGCCAGGGAGCCCCTTTAGGCAGTGAGTGAGTGCCAGGGAGCCCCTTTAGGCAGTGAGTGAGTGCCAGGGAGCCCCTTTAGGCAGTGAGTGAGTGCCAGGGAGCCCCTTTAGGCAGTGAGTGAGTGCCAGGGAGCCCCTTTTAGGCAGTGAGTGAGTGCCAGGCAGCCCCTTTAGGCAGTGAGTGAGTGACAGGGAGCCCCTTTAGGGAGTGAGTGGGTGACAGGGATCCCCTTTAGGCAGTGAGTGGGTGACAGGGAGCCCCTTTAGGGAGTGAGTGAGTGACAGGGAGGCCCTTTAGGTAGTGAGTGAGTGACAAGGATGCCCATTAGGGAGTGAGTTAGTGCCAGGGAGCCCCTTTAGGGAGTGAGTGAGTTCCAGGGAGCCCCTTTAGGCAGTGAGTGAGTGACAGGGAGCCCCTTTAGGAAGTGAGTGAGTGCCAGGGAGCCCCTTTAGGAAGTGAGTGAGTGCCAGGGAGCCCCTTTAGGAAGTGAGTGAGTGACAGGGAGCCCCTTTAGGGAGTAAGTGAGTGCCAGGGAGGCCCTTTAGGTAGTGAGTGAGTGCCAGGGAGCCCCTTTAGGGAGTGAGTGAGTGCCAGGGAGCCCCTTTAGGGAGTGAGTGAGTGCAAGGGAGGCCCTTTAGGTAGTGAGTGAGTGACAGGGAGCCCCTTTAGGTAGTGAGTGAGTGCCAGGGAGCCCCTTTAGGCAGTGAGTGAGTGCCAGGGAGCCCCTTTAGGGAGTGAGTGGGTGACAGGGAGCCCCTTTAGACAGTGAGTGGGTGACAGGGAGCCCCTTTAGGGAGTGAGTGAGTGACAGGAAGGCCCTTTAGGTAGTGAGTGAGTGAAAGGGAGGCCCTTTAGGGAGTGAGTGCCAGGGAGCCCCTTTAGGGAGTGAGTGAGTGCCAGGGAGCCCCTTTAGGGAGTGAGTGAGTGCCAGGGAGCCCCTTTAGGGAGTGAGTGAGTGCCAGGGAGCCCCTTTAGGGAGTGTGTGAGTGACAGGGAGCCCCTTTAGGGAGTGAGTGAGTGACAGGGAGCCCCTTTAGGCAGTGAGTGAGTGCCAGGGAGCCCCTTTAGGGAGTGAGTGAGTGCCAGGGAGCCCCTTTAGGGAGTGAGTGAGTGCCAGGGAGCCCCTTTAGGGAGTGAGTGAGTGACAGGGAGCCCCTTTAGGGAGTGAGTGAGTGACAGGGAGCCCCTTTAGGCAGTGAGTGAGTGACAGGGAGCCCCTTTAGGGAGTGAGTGAGTGAGTGACAGGGAGGCCCTTTAGGTAGTGAGTGAGTGACAGGGAGGCCCTTTAGGGAGTGAGTGAGTGCCAGGGAGCCCCTTTAGGCAGTGAGTGAGTGACAGGGAGGCCCTTTAGGAAGTGAGTGAGTGCCAGGGAGTCCCTTTAGGAAGTGAGTGAGTGCCAGGGAGCCCCTTTAGGAAGTGAGTGAGTGACAGGGAGCCCCTTTAGGGAGTGAGTGAGTGCCAGGACGGCCCTTTAGGTAGTGATTAAGTGCTAGGGAGCCCCTTTAGGGGGTGAGTGAGTGCCAGGGAGCCCCTTTAGGGAGTGAGTGGGTGCCAGGGAGGCCCTTTAGGTAGTGAGTGAGTGCCAGGGAGCCCCTTTAGGGAGTGAGTGAGTGCCAGGGAGGCCCTTTAGGTAGTGAGTGAGTGACAGGGAGCCCCTTTAGGTAGTGAGTGAGTGCCAGGGAGCCCCTTTAGGCAGTGAGTGAGTGCCAGGGAGCCCCTTTAGGAAATGAGTGGGTGACAGGGAGCCCCTTTAGGCAGTGAGTGGGTGACAGGGAGCCCCTTTAGGGAGTGAGTGAGTGAGTGACAGGAAGGCCCTTTAGGTAGTGAGTGAGTGACAGGGAGCCCCTTTAGGGAGTGAGTGCCAGGGAGGGCCCCCCCAGGCAGTGAGTGAGTGACAGGCCCCCCAGGCAGTGAGTGAGTGACAGGGCCCCAGGCAGTGAGTGAGTGACAGGGAGAGCCCCCCTCTAGCCGCCGTTTCCCCTACCTCGCAGCAGACCTTATGATCAGCGGCGACCCGACCAGTACCAGCGGGCGCCGGACGCACCCGCTCGATATGCAGAAGTGATGTCACTTCCGCATATCAGTGCGGGCGCTGGGTCCTAGCGCCCGCACGATTGGTCGCCGGCTCGCCGCCTGATGCTGAGGTCTGACTGAGTGTGACGTGGCAGCGCCGGCTGCGCTGACAGAGGGGGTGAGCGAGCGGCGGGCAGTGAGTGAGTGCCAGGGAGCCCCTTTAGGCAGTGAGTGAGTGCCAGGGAGCCCCTTTAGGGAGTGAGTGAGTGCCAGGGAGCCCCTTTAGGGAGTGAGTGGGTGACAGGGAGCCCCTTTAGGCAGTGAGTGGGTGACAGGGAGCCCCTTTAGGGAGTGAGTGAGTGAGTGACAGGAAGGCCCTTTAGGTAGTGAGTGAGTGACAGGGAGGCCCTTTAGGGAGTGAGTGAGTGCCAGGGAGCCCCTTTAGGGAGTGAGTGAGTGACAGGCAGCCCCTTTAGGGAGTGAGTGAGTGAGTGCCAGGGAGCAGTGGTGCTCACCGCCAGGTCGTGATCACGCTTACGCGTGGATTCACGACCATTTTGACGCATTCCGCCTCGGACACGCTAAGCCGTGAATAGATTTTCAACCACGAAAATCTACTTCGGCTTCGTGTGAATGCGGACAGAAATCCGCATTCACGCTCGTGAAACCCGGTGCTGAAGTCGTGGTTTGCGGAAATGCGTCAAACTATGCGGAAGTGACACATTGCAGGCCAATCAGAGTGCCCCAGCCAGGCCCTAGCAACCAATCACAGGAGGGGAGCTATGCCCTCCCCTCCTGAATATAAAGCGGCGGCCATGATGGAAAAGCTCTGTCCTTGCTAGACTGTGGTGCTGAGAGGATTATCTCCAGGCCATTGTTGTTTGAGCAAGTGCATTTATTGTGTTAAAAACAAAGCGATTTTTTTTGCTAACACTGCTCTTATACTGTACACAGTTAGCTAGTGAGTGAGTGATTGCTGTAGTTAGTTGTAGTCAGTGTAGTGTAGTGGGAGTGTGGGAGTCTAGTGATTATTTAACTTTGTGTAGTGCAGGCAGGTTCAGTGCTGCAGTGTAGTCAGTGTAGTAGGAGTGGGGATTATCTGTGTGTAGTGCAGGCAGGCAGGTTAGTGCAGCTGCAGTGTTCACTTGCATATTCCAGTGACAGTTATACACTTGTACTATTTGCAGGCAGCCAGTCACACCGCCGGCGCCGCCACTCTCTGCCAGCGCTGTTCATTCATTCTGTCTGACCTTGTGCCGTGCCCAGTGCCCACTGCTCGCTCGCTGGCATATGAGCATCTCATTACACAGTGTGACATCCTTGTGTGCCCACTGCATCCTTCAGTGACCTAGTTGTATATCCAGTGCCCACTGCTGTGCCCACTGCAACCTTCAGTGACCTTGTACTGTGCCCACTGCATCCTTCAGTGACCTAGTTGTATATCCAGTGCCCACTGCTGTGCCTACTGCATTCTTCAGTGACCTTGTACTGTGCCCACTGCATCCTTCAGTGACCTAGTTGTATATCCAGTGCCCACTGCTGTGCCCACTGCATCCTTCAGTGACCTTGTACTGTGCCCACTGCATCCTTCAGTGACCTAGTTGTATATCCAGTGCCCACTGCTGTGCCCACTGCATCCTTCAGTGACCTTGTACTGTGCCCACTGCATCCTTCAGTAACCTAGTTGTATATCCAGTGCCCACTGCTGTGCCCACTGCACCCTTCAGTGACCTTGTACTGTGCCCACTGCATCCTTCAGTGACCTAGTTGTATATCCAGTGCCCACTGCTGTGCCCACTGCATCCTTCAGTGACCTTGTACTGTGCCCACTGCATCCTTCAGTGACCTTGTACTGTGCCCACTGCATCCTTCAGTGACCTAGTTGTATATCCAGTGCCCACTGCTGTGCCCACTGCATCCTTCAGTGACCTTGTACTGTGCCCACTGCATCCTTCAGTGACCTTGTACTGTGCCCACTGCATCCTTCAGTGACCTAGTTGTATATCCAGTGCCCACTGCTGTGCCCACTGCATCCTTCAGTGACCTTGTACTGTGCCCACTGCATCCTTCAGTGACCTTGTACTGTGCCCACTGCATCCTTCAGTGACCTAGTTGTATATCCAGTGCCCACTGCTGTGCCCACTGCATCCTTCATTGACCTTGTACTGTGACCACTGCATCCTTCAGTGACCTTGTACTGTGCCCACTGCATTCTTCAGTGACCTAGTTGTATATTCAGTGCCCACTGCTGTGCCCACTGCATCCTTCAGTGACCTTGTACTGTGACCACTGCATCCTTCAGTGACCTTGTACTGTGCCCACTGCATCCTTCAGTGACCTAGTTGTATATGTGCTGCTACTACTACCACCAGTATGTTGCCATGGTCCTTCTGTGCTGCTGCTGCTGAACTGAACGCCCGCTTTGTCCTCCTCCTCCTCCTGACTCAGTCGCTACCACGGTACCACCAATGTACTCTGTCTGCGTTATCACTGCCCGGGTCACCGGGTGCATTTAATTTTTTGGCGAGCACTATGACGCTGTGCTGCTACTACTACCACCAGTATGTTGGCATGGTCCTTCTGTGCTGCTGCTGCTGAACTGACCGCCCGCATTGTCCTCTTCCTCCTGACTCAGTCGCTTCCCACTGCTGCACTCTGAGTTCACACTGCCCGGGTCACCGGGTGCATTTAATTTTTTGGCCAGCACTATGACGCTGTGCTGCTACTACTACCACCAGTATGTTGGCATGGTCCTTCTGTGCTGCTGCTGCTGAACTGACCGCCCGCATTGTCCTCCTCCTCCTGACTCAGTCGCTTCTTGCTGCTGCACTCTGCGTTCACACTGCCCGGGTCACCGGGTGCATTTAATTTTTTGGCCAGCACTATGACGCTGTGCTGCTACTACTACCACCAGTATGTTGCCATGGTCCTTCTGTGCTGCTGCTGCTGAACTGAACGCCTGCTTTGTCCTCCTCCTCCTCCTGACTCAGTCGCTACCACGGTACCACCAATGCACTCTGTCTGCGTTATCACGGCCCGGGTCACCGGGTGCATTTAATTTTTTGGCCAGCACTATGACGCTGTGCTGCTACTACTACCACCAGTATGTTGCCATGGTCCTTCTGTGCTGCTGAATTGACCGCCGGCATTGTCCTCCTCCTCCTGACTCACTCGCTTCCACCAATGTACTCTGTCTGCGTTCACACTGCCCGGGTCACCGGGTGTATTTAATTTTTTGGCCAGCACTATGACGCTGTGCTGCTACTACTACTACCAGTATGTTGCCGTGGTCCTTCTGTGCAGCTGAACTGACCGCCTGCATAGTCCTTCTCCTGACTCAGTCGCTACCACCACTGCACTCTGCGTTCACACTGCCCGTGTCCACTGACAACTCTGCTGCGATGTCATTGCTAATTGCTGCAAAAAAAAACAAAACATTTTTTTAAAAAAACCTCTCTGGGGCCTTTTTGGAGTCAGCCACTCATCCTCCTCCAGCGGTACCTTCGCCGCCAAGTGCCATTGGAACTCGCCTTCACCTCTTTGACTGCTTAACGCGTATATCCCTTTTTAAAACCACTTATTACCAATTAATAGCCCCATTTAAAGTGTTGATTTCACTTTAAAATCCATTTTCTCTAGAAAAAAAAAATGTTTTGGAATTTTTTATGTTGAAGTTATGTTGCCCCTTATCACCTCGATAATCCATGCAATTTGGGGGATTGTAGCATGTATGGGGGCTTTGTTATTAACGTTAAAAGAAAATCCGCCTCCGGGCGGGAATCCACGCGTGATTACGCCATTCACGGCAGAAAATCCGCGTGGTTGCGTGGACGCGGACGAAAATCCGCATGCGGCGGGGCCGAATGCGGATTTTTTTTTGCAACCACGCGGATTGCCGAATTCGTTGATGAGGCACATCCGAGCATCACTGCCAGGGAGCCCCTTTAGGGAGTGAGTGAGTGCCAGGGAGCCCCTTTAGGGAGTGAGTGAGTGACAGGGAGCCCCTTTAGGGAGTGAGTGAGTGACAGGGAGCCCCTTTAGGCAGTGAGTGAGTGCCAGGCAGCCCCTTTAGGCAGTGAGTGAGTGACAGGGAGCCCCTTTAGGGAGTGAGTGGGTGACAGGGAGCCCCTTTAGGCAGTGAGTGGGTGACAGGGAGCCCCTTTAGGGAGTGAGTGAGTGACAGGGAGGCCCTTTAGGTAGTGAGTGAGTGACAAGGATGCCCTTTAGGGAGTGAGTGAGTGCCAGGGAGCCCCTTTAGGCAGTGAGTGAGTGACAGGGAGCCCCTTTAGGAAGTGAGTGAGTGCCAGGGAGCCCCTTTAGGAAGTGAGTGAGTGCCAGGGAGCCCCTTTAGGAAGTGAGTGAGTGACAGGGAGCCCCTTTAGGAAGTGAGTGAGTGCCAGGGAGGCCCTTTAGGTAGTGAGTGAGTGCCAGGGAGGCCCTTTAGGTAGTGAGTGAGTGCCAGGGAGCCCCTTTAGGGAGTGAGTGAGTGAGTGCCAGGGAGCCCCTTTAGGGAGTGAGTGCCAGGGAGGCCCTTTAGGTAGTGAGTGAGTGACAGGGAGCCCCTTTAGGTAGTGAGTGAGTGCCAGGGAGCCCCTTTAGGCAGTGCCAGGGAGGCCCTTTAGGGAGTGAGTGAGTGACAGGGAGCCCCTTTAGGTCGTGAGTGAGTGCCAGGGAGCCCCTTTAGGCAGTGAGTGAGTGCCAGGGAGCCCCTTTAGGGAGTGAGTGAGTGCCAGGGAGTCCCTTTAGGGAGTAAGTGAGTGCCAGGGAGCCCCTTTAGGGAGTGAGTAAGTGCCAAGGAGCCCCTTTAGGAAGTGAGTGAGTGACAGGGAGCCCCTTTAGGGAGTGAGTGAGTGACAGGGAGCCCCTTTAGGCAGTGAGTGAGTGCCAGGGAGCCCCTTTAGGGAGTGAGTGAGTGCCAGGGAGCCCCTTTAGGGAGTGAGTGAGTGCCAGGGAGCCCCTTTAGGGAGTGAGTGAGTGACAGGGAGCCCCTTTAGGCAGTGAGTGAGTGACAGGGAGCCCCTTTAGGGAGTGAGTGAGTGAGTGAGTGACAGGGAGGCCCTTTAGGTAGTGAGTGAGTGACAGGGAGACCGTTTAGGGAGTGAGTGCCAGGGAGCCCCTTTAGGGAGTGAGTGAGTGCCAGGACGGCCCTTTAGGTAGTGAGTAAGTGCTAGGGAGCCTCTTTAGGGGGTGAGTAAGTGCCAGGGAGCCCCTTTAGGGAGTGAGTGAGTGCCAGGGAGGCCCTTTAGGTAGTGAGTGAGTGCCAGGGAGCCCCTTTAGGAAGTGAGTGAGTGCCAGGGAGTCCCTTTAGGAAGTGAGTGAGTGCCAGGGAGTCCCTTTAGGAAGTGAGTGAGTGCCAGGGAGCCCCTTTAGGAAGTGAGTGAGTGACAGGGAGCCCCTTTAGGGAGTGAGTGAGTGCCAGGACGGCCCTTTAGGTAGTGAGTAAGTGCTAGGGAGCCTCTTTAGGGGGTGAGTGAGTGCCAGGGAGCCCCTTTAGGGAGTGAGTGAGTGCCAGGGAGGCCCTTTAGGTAGTGAGTGAGTGCCAGGGAGCCCCTTTAGGGAGTGAGTGAGTGCCAGGGAGGGCCCCCCCAGGCAGTGAGTGAGTGACAGGCCCCCCAGGCAGTGAGTGAGTGACAGGGCCCCAGGCAGTGAGTGAGTGACAGGGAGAGCCCCCCTCTAGCCGCCGCTTCCCCTACCTCGCAGCAGACCTCATGATCAGCGGCAACCCGACCAGTACCAGCGGGCGCCGGACGCACCCGCTCGATATGCGGAAGTGATGTCACTTCCGCATATCAGTGCGGGCGCTGGGTTCTAGCGCCCGCACGATTGGTCGCCGGCTCGCCGCCTGATGTTGAGGTCTGACTGAGTGTGATGTGGCGGCGCCGGCTGCGCTGACAGAGGGGGTGAGCGAGCGGTGGGCGGAGATCCGTGACACCCCAGGACAGATTGGGGGCACGTGCCCCCCCAAAATAGGGCTAGCGACGCCCCTGATGATTGGCCAATCACTGACATATTTTACCACCTCTATGTAGTATGAGGGTCAACAGATACTGAATACTATGGGCAAATTGTGTATGGAATCTCTCATACTACATGGAGGTGGTAAAATCGGTCAGTGATTGGCCAATCATATTTGAAAGCAGTGTTCTCCCCAGGCTCTTTTTTGGCGAGCACCCGGCTGACATCAGCTTACCGCCTTCTATGCTGTAAGCAGAGTCGCGCAGTGAAGCGTCGGCCCTGCATTCCCCCATTGCGCCCCACCCGGCTACTTTATCATGCCACCCAACAGGAAAAAAATTCACTGTAAAGTGTGTACCAGGCTTAAGGGAAAGTTTATAAAAAGCCAGCTGCCAGCAGCTAGAGGCTCTTTCTAAGTTGAATTTGCCGCCTTCAAACAATCACACAATTGAGACACGTGTTTGAAATTAGACAAATAGTCTTCTCCATAGTAGATTGGAAGCCAATGCAGCATATGGATTACAACTGCAATAAACACTACCTAACACTGAGGTATCAACAACTGTGCAAGAAAGTTTACAGCAGAACTCATAGAAAAACAGAGCAGTTGCACTTATGAAGGGTTCTGTTTGGTTATGCTGAGCGGCTCACCTGTTTGGCGCTAAAGCCCAGTACACGCTTTCAATTTTACCACCTTCATGTAGTATGAGGGTTAAGCTACACAATCTTCTCATAGGATTCAATGTCTGCTGCTGACCCTCATAGTACATGGAGGTGGTAAAATGGGTTAATGATTGACAGTCAGCACTGGTTTTGTTAAAGGACACCTGAAGTGAGAAGAATATGGAGGCTGCCATAAATACCAGTTGCCTGGCATCCTGCTGATGCCCTGTCTCTGATGCATGAAAGATCAGCAGGACACCCAAAAAAATGGAACTATTTAAAAGGAAATAAATATGGCAGCCTCCATGTCTCTCTCACTTTAAGTGTGCTTTGAGTGTATCCCTCTATTCACTCTAGATTGGAAGGAGCTTATACCGTAAATTATTTTCTAAACCCACAGGAATAAGAACACAGACAGCACCAACAAACTGTTGAAATTAACCAACTTTATTAAAGGAAATGACAGATGGTTAAGTCACGTCAGAAGCACTTTTTATACTTTGGAAATCCAGTTTATCTGTATTTGGACACCAGCACTGCGGACACTGCAGCGAGGAACTTGTCCCAGGCAGCTTCGGCTGAAGGAGTGAATTCGCTGGGGAAGTGGGCGGCCAGTGTCACCTGGATGGTGTGGGACAGCAGCTGCAATGGAGAGAAATTACAATTAGCAAAAAATAGCTTTTTGCAGCATGTGATATTCTTACATGGCATTTACTATAAATCTAGAAAATATTGGATGAGCAAAATTGTAACGCCTGGGAAAAACTATAACCATATTCTAGATACAGATCATGCAGAAGAGTACAGTGGCAAATTCCCCCACCACAAGTGTTCAGTCATGTCCTTATCTATCTCTTCTAGAACCTATCTGGTTTATATCACCTCTTGTTGTCTTCTCTTTAATAAAAAAAAAAAAAACATTACAGAGAATCCAGCTAAAGGTGCAATAGTTTTCTTACCATATCTTCTAAAACGTAACATCTAAATCTTTTTCTCTATACTTTAAGTACACCTGAACCGAGAATGATATGGTGGCTGCCATACTTATTTCCTTTTAAACAATACCAGTTGCCTGGCTGTCCTACTGATCTATTTGGCTACAGAAGTGTCTAAATCGCGCATGCAGCTAATCCAGTCAGACTTCAGTCGGAGCACCTGATCTGCATGCTTGTTCAGGGCCAGTGGCTAAAAGTATTAGAAGCAGAGGATTGTCAGCAGGGCAGCCAGGCAATTTGTATTTTTCAAAAAGGAAAAAATAAATATGTCAGCCTCTATATCTCCCTCTGTTCAGGTTTGCTGTAACTAGTACTTCAGAGGAATTGAGGGGAACAACTTACTTTGAAGTTGCCAGGATCAACCCTCAGTTTGTGGGCATGGAGCTCGCTGAGAGCAGCCAGAGCATTGTCGAGGTCATCCAGATGCTGGGCAGCAGTTCCAATGGCCCTCACAACCTTACCACCATGGTTCTGGACATCCTTGGAGCCATGGTGCAGGTCAAAATGGCTGAAGTAGGTCTTGGTCTGGGGGAAGCTCAGAAACAACCTGTATTGGAAGGAAACAAATAGATATCATTAAGCAAACGTAACCGGTGTGATGCAAGCTGTTGCAATAAAGCTTATTGTGCCATTTGCTACCTGTTATAATGTAATAAGAACAATAATAATAATAAACTGTACTAATAACAACAGTAAAAGGAATGGATAGCATACTGGTAAGGCTGTGGGTTCTTATGTAGGATTCGAATCCTGGCTAAAGCCAGTACATAAAACAGTGCAAAAGGCTTCCTAATGATTCTGGTCGCCTGTGAAGTGCGCCCTAGTGGCTGCAGCCCTGAAGTGCTTCGAGGCCACCAGAAGAAAAGCGCGTTGTAAATGTTCTGCGTCTTGTCTTGTCTGTGTTTTTACTATTATTATTACCACGACTGCCTTTAATATAAATAATAATAATCATAATTCATATAATTTCTAATTACAGTAAAAGTAATAGTACCATTGCAACTGCTATAACAAAAATTAACAATAATAATATATCAGAAATAATCTTGGTACTACACATTATTAGTACTACAGCCACCACTACTTCTACAAATAAGACTAACAATAATGGCAATTAACAACAGTACTAAGTTAAACGAATGCTACTTCCACTAATAGTGATAACAATAATACCGTAATCATAAAAATAACATTGATGATTCTTTACCTCTCCAGGGCCTCTCCTCCAATCTGATCCTCATGGCCGGCAATCTTACCCCAGAGGGCGTTAATGGCAGCTTTCTCAGCAGCGGTGAAAGTCATGGTTAGTTCAGGTTTGTACAGATAAACTGGACAGTGCCTACATCCACTAAGTCCTGCTGTGCTTTTAAAGGCGAGGTGTAAGGGGAAAAAAAACACCAATAATTTTTCCATTGGCTGCTTCTCTAGTTACACCCATCCTGCTATCTGGAAAACAACAACGATGACAGTGGTCCTCCATAGTGGTGATATGATGGCATATCTCTTTATCTCTCCATTCAATGACTGGCTATAGCTAGCACAGTACTGCACGTAGCCTATCACGTAGCAATTCAGAATAAGAGAGATGTATGTATTTGAAGAAACTTTGGTGGTTTTTAATATATCAGCTTTTTTACATTATATGTCAGTCAATATATCTTATATTTACACTGTCTGTAATTTAGTTTTCCAGATCTTAAAACCCCTCAAGCAATATGCTAAATGTAAACATGTACAGTGAACCCTGCAGTTTGCAATGGACATCACATACCTGAGCACAAACACCCTCCCAAATGCAATTAACTTTCTTCTTTTCAGTTTTGTCCTAGGTGATATTTTCACACTTTATCAATAACATGCCTTTTAAGTCACCAGCAAGCAACAAAATACTAATTTTGAAAGTACTTTTTCACCAACTGTTGGGTACTTTTTCAATTGTAAAATGCTAAAGAGTTATTTTAAAAAGAAGATGAAAATTACCACCTAGGAGAAAACTGAATTGATTTGTCCGTTTTATGCACCCATGGGCCCTTATTTAACCTCCTTGCCGGTTATCCCGAGCTGAGCTCGGGGTAACCTGCGCAGGAGGATTTCTCTGGCCCTGCTGGGTCGATTTTCGCAATTTTTTTTCTACACGCAGCTAGCACCTTCACCATCGCTACCCGCCGATTTGCCGCTACCTGCCGCGCCGCCCCCCCCCCAGACCCCTTGCGCAGCCTGGCCAATCAGTGCGAGGCAGCGCTGAGGGATGGATCGGGACTCCTCTGACATCCTGACGTCCATCGCGATCGTCGCCATGGCGACAGGGGAAGCCAAGCAGGAAATCCCGTTCTGAACAGGATTTCCTGCTTGCGCAGATCGCCAGAGGTGATCGGAGTGGGTGGGGGGATGCCGCTGCTATCATGTAGCTGGCGCTAGGCTGGCTACATGATTTAAAAAAAAAATTTTTTTAAATCCTAGGAGATAATTTTCCAACTTGTTCAACATTTTAGGTAAAAAAATGCTGAGTATTTTCTTGCTTGCTGGTGATTTAAATGCCTTTTATTGATAGTGGTGAAATATCACCTAGAAGAAAACATAGAAAAAATAAGCTGAATATGGGCCCTAGCATGTACTGTATATGGCCTGGTGTCATCAGAAAAGCAGTAACATTATCTAACCCACAAGGGCCCATAAGTGCTATTTTCACATCTTGTCAATAAAATGTCTTTTATTCTATCAGCAAGCAAGAAAATTCTCAAAATAATTTGGATAGTACGTTTTCCACTACTTTTTAACAATTTTTCACTTGCAAAGTGCTGAAAAGTTATTTTAAAATGAAGTTGATAAATGAACTCCTAAATAAAAACTCAAGAGAAAAAGTTAATTGCATATGGGCTCCAGAAAGCAAGGTATGAGCTATACACCTGTTTATTGTACACCAACTATTATTACAGATTTATTATTATAAAAGGGTATGTAAGGGAATGAAAACAACATTTCCTGACATGTTAATAAAATAATGTATTGATTTGAAGAGCACCACTTAAGATTTCAGGAAGTGAATTTCACGTCCTAATTGGCCCCACTGTACATTCCAGGACGTGAAATTCACATCCTGCCGTTAAAACACCGTCGAGTGCTCCCATGCGTGCTCCCGCACACGCACGCCCCTGTCGACCCTGCAAGTGTTTGCTCATGCTCATGCTTACGCATGAGCGTGCATGAATTTAACAGTGAATGCGTGCTGCTACCAGCAGCACTCATTCATGTAAGCAAGAAAGAAAAAAGTTACAAATAAAGTATTAAAGTGACAGTGTCCCTATTTATTAATAAAGTGTTTCTCTCCTCCCCCCAAGATAAATATTAACTTCTACCTAACTAATTAACCCATTGTGTCACCTATACTTAGCCCTATGATTAGTGGATGTCCGTAATGGCAGCCGCCCGTAGCGATCGGGCTAAATCGCTAGGGTGACAACTCCGGGACCCAACACTGTACATATACATCACTGAGCTGTTGCCTAGTAAGGTTTCTGTACAGCACTGGGGTCCCCAAACTGTGCGCCATCCAATTGCTGCAAACTTACAGGCTGGCGATAATGGTACACCACATTTTTTTTAACTGTGACACGTGAAATTTGTGTGGGGTGAAATATGAAAAAAATTTGTATTTTCTGCACTTACGCCTAATTTTTCCCTATACAATGCCTATAAAATTAAATAATTCTTGAAAACAAATATTACCCAAAGTAAGCCTAGATTGTCCAGGAACAAAACTACATGTGTATCACTTTGATGGCTTAGTCCCGGTTCACATTAGCGGTCGCCGTCCGGAATCGCCGTGCCGGAGCCGGACCGCATGCAGAACGGACGGAACGGACGCACGGCATAGCAATGAAAGCCTATGCGTCCGTTCACATGCGTCCGTTTCGTCCGGACCGGATCCGGACCGGATCCGGACTCCGGCATAAGACCCAACATGCGCTATTTTTTGGTCCGAAGCGGAGCCGGACTGCACCATCCGGCCAATACAAACCAATGAGAACCGGAGAGCGCACAACACACTGGCTAAAAATCCGGATGTTCTACCCCACTTCCTATGCGTATTGTAGCGGCGATTTTGGATGGGGACACATGGGCAAGCATTTTGGAGTGGAGCAGCAGTGGCTTTAAACGTGCTGGAGATGTTGACAGTATGTCGGAGGTGGAGGTGAGTGCTAAACAGCGGAGGGCCTGATTCCACAGGTCCACCTTCTGTTGACCTCCCAGACCCCAACATTTTTATTCGGTTTCTACTATCTTTTGCCAAACGGATCCGGATCGCATCCTGATGAACACCTGATGCAACCTGACCGGATCTGGATCGGATCCGGATCAGAACCGTACGGTTCCGATCCAGATCCGGTCCGGATCCGGTCAGGTCATCCGGTCCGTTTGGCAGGGAACTGCAAGTGTGAACCGGCAATTAAAGGGAACCTGTACTGAGTAAAATTATTTAAAATAAAAACATGAGGTAACTTCAAATGAACATTAAATAGTTACCTTGCCATCAGTTCCTCTCAGAAGATCACCATTTTCTTCTGACAATGATCCCTTCCAGTTCTTACAGCATTTTGTCAGAACTGAAATATATCAGTTGCTGTCAGTTATATATCAGTTGCTGTCAGTTATAGTTGAGTGGACAACTGATGTGCCCAGTAATGTCCATGTTTCCCTATGGCTCAAGTGGAAGATGTTACAGTTTAACAGTGTGCTGACCAGGAAGCTGTTATGGGGTAACGGCCATCTTCAAAATGGAGGACGGAGAATTCAATGGATCACAGTGGACAAACAGGATGCAGGAGAGGAGAAAGAGATTGAGAAGTTGACTACACGGGAGGGAAGTATGACTTGTGTATGCTTATTTTGACTTTTAATTTTCAATTCAGGTTTTCTGATGAGCTTATGCTGCTGGAGGAAGCCACAGGTGAGTATCATATCTTCTTTATCTGACAGCTCCAGTTTCCTTTAATACACAGCACAGTACATGCTTCATCCTTATTAACCACTCCACAGCTCGACCTCATGGACCACAACCGTTTTAATGATCTATTTGGTCTGTCTGCCCTGCTGATCTATTTGGCTGCAGCAGTGTCTGAATAACACCAGAAACAAGCATGCAGCTAATCCTGTCAGATCTGACAATAATGTCAGAAACACCTGATCTGTTGCATGCTTGTTCAGGGTCTATGGCTAAAAGTATTAAAGCAGAGGATCAGCAGGACAGCCATGCAACTGGTATTGTTTAAAAGGAAATAAATATGTCTGCCTGCACTATACTTCTCAAGTCAATTGTCCTTTAACTTTTTCTCCAAAGTTTTCTTCTAAGTGGTATTTTTACACCTTATAAATAAAATGCGTTTTAAGCCACTAGCAAACAAAACAATGTTCAGAATAGTTTTGGCAGTACTTTTTTTTATCTACTTTCTGGTACTTTTTCAATTACAAAGTTCTGAAAAGTTAATTTACCGGTAATTAATTCTCCTGTGAGAAAAAGTTAATTGGATCAGGCCCATTGTGTACTTTTTTTTACCTTGAATGGTAACAAAAATAACAAAATTTTAATAGAAAAAATGCAGTAATAAAAATATATGAGGAGGATAGTTGTTTTTTTTATTTTTATTCTTTATAGTTATAGTTATTTTTATCATCATAGTTACCATTGCATTTCCACTATTACGATGCCTCTAGTACATGTCTCCATTTCACACAAATCCCTTTTATTTGCCCCCACTAAAGTGTTTGCCCATTTGAAGTCCTTTTATGGTGCCTCCCATTGCGTTTTTAAATATATCGTCCCCTTATAGTCCCCACGCAGTGATGTAGATAGAGAGCTATGGGCCCTGTGCACATTTTACACTGGATCTTCTCTAGCACTGTATCTATAATAGTCACATGATACAGATCACCAAAACCAACATTCCAAAGGCAGCCTTTATGTGAGAGAGGTGTAAGAAAAGGAAATCGCATATGAAGGTTATCATTACCCCTAAAGCACCAATAAAGAGTAAATGCTGTGACTGAAGGAGTGTCCCATGTGGGCCTCTCAGGTTCAGGGGCGCTGGTGTGGTCCCAACCTCCTCATCCTCTATCACTACCCCAATGTACCTGTGCTGTGTGCCCCTTGTAGTGGTCCTTGTAAGCCCCGGGCTGCTCAGGAGGTGGGGTGAGGCAGGTTCCTCAGGTGGGGGAAATGGGGGGGAGGGGGCGCCCGCCTGCCCGTGTGGGGGGAAGCGCCAAGCTGGAGGTGGCAGCAGCCAGAAAGGGGGAGAAGCGGGCACAGCGTTGGGGAGGAGGGCCAGATGATCCCCCCTCCCTCACTATCCCCTTCCTCATTCCCCCCCTCCCTCATCTGGGGCTTCCCATCCGTGCTCCCCCTTCAGTTAGTTGCGCAGCATTTAATTTCTGTCAGGCAGCGGGGGAAGCAATGACTCACTTCTTTGCATGATCCAGTGATGTGTTCCACAGCTCACCTCACTTCCTGCAATGTCACCCACTGTACTTCCGCAGTACAGTGGTGGAACACCATGCTGGATCACGGAAGTAGATGAGTCATTGCTTCCCCCGCTGCCTGACAGAAATTAAATACTGCACAAATAGCTGGAAGAGGACCGCAGATGGGGGAGCCCCAGGTGAAGGAGGCGGGGACTGACCATCCTCCTCCCTGCTGCTACCCCCTCCAGGCTACCTATACTGGGAGCAATTATACTACCTATGGGGGGGGGGGCGCACGCTGGGCAGCTTCCTCACAAGTTTGCCTCAGGTGGCAAAAAGTCTAGAACCGGCCCTGGTCCTTGTGCAGTCTCCCTCTTATAACGGCCACTCTGCTGTGCCCGCATTATGATGATCCCTCGTCCCTGTGTTGTGCACCCCTAGGCCCATATGCAATTCACTTTTTCTCCATAGTTTTCTCCTAGGTGATATTTTTAAACTTGTCAATAAAATGCCTTTTAAGCCACCAGAAAGCAAGAAAATGCTCAAACTAATTTTGATAGTACTTATTCACCTACTTTTTTAGTTGTAAGGTGCTGGAAAGTTATTTAACCAGTTCGCATTCAGTCGTTTTTCGCTTCATGCATCCGAACAATGTTCACCTCCCATTCATTAGCCTATAACTTTATTACTACTTATCACAATGAACTGATCTATATCTTGTTTTTTCCGCCACCAATTAGGCTTTCTTTGGGGGGTACATTTTACTAAGAGCCACTTTACTGTAAATGCATTTTAAAAGGAAGAATAAGAAAAAAACGGAAACAAATCATTATTTCTCACTTTTCGGCTATTATAGTTTTAAAATAATACATGCCTCCATAATTAAAACCCACGTATTGTATATGCCCATTTGTCCCGGTTATTACACCATTTAAATTATGTCCCTATCACAATGTATGGCGACAATATTTTATTTGGGAATAAAAGTGCATTTTTTCCGTTTTGCATTCATCACTATTTACAAGCTTATAATTAAAAAAGAAAAGAAATATTTCATCTTTACATAGATATTTAAAAAGTTTAGACCCTTAGGTAAATATTTGTGTTTTTTTTTTTATTGTAATTTTTTTTTGTTTTTTTTAATTAAACATTTTATGTGGGCATTTTTGGGAGGGTGGGATTGAAATTGTATTATTTTTTGGAAATATATGTGTATTTTTATTTTTATTTAACATTTAGATGTAGTTTACTTTTTGGCCACAAGATGGCAGCCATGAGTTGTTTACTGTGACGTCACTCTAAGCGTACCACGTACGCTTAGAGCGACATAGGAAGCAGAAAAAGCGTAGCTTCCGAGAGAAGCTGTCGCTTTTTCTGCGGGGGAGAGGAATCAGTGATCGGGCACCGTTGCCCGATTCACTGATTCACTGGCTAACAAACCGCCGGCCGGGAGCGCGCGTGCGTGCGCGCGCGCGATCGGCCGCGTGGACGCGCAGGAGCGCACATGGCTTCCTGGACGTGAGTTTCACGTCCAGGAATGTCAAATAGTTAAGATTGAAGATGAAAAATTATCTCCTAGGAGAAAACTCAGGTGAAAAAGAGAATTGCATATGGCCCCTAGAGTGGCGTCTGTGTTGTGTTGTTAACTAGGTTTCTTCATCTACTTTTAGGACTCCTGAATACTTAGCGTGTAAAAATAGCAAGGAGGGAACTTACCTCCTTTCCTCAGGACAAAATAGGCAAGGAAATATTTTCAAAAGAGTTTACTGTACAATGCATTTCACAACTATGCCAGTGGAGTGCTGATTGGAACAATAGGAGCGCCTCTAGCAAATCATATGATGTTTTACGCTAGGTATACATTATGAGATTTTCTGGCAGATTTACTGTCAGATCGATTATTTCCAACATGTCCGATCTGATTTCCGATCATTTTCAAATCGATTTCTGATAGAAGTAAATGGAAAACAGTCAGATATCGATCGGAAATTGATTGGAAATCAGATTGGGCATGTTAGAAAGAATCAATCTGACAGTACATTTGGCAGAAAATCTCATAGTGTGTACCTAGCATTAGGTGACCTTTCTACAATATATAGACAATTGAAAGGGTTTACACATTTTTCCATTGTATCTGAAAAAGGAAATAAGATGGGAATTCACCAAGCTACAAATTAAATGTACATTATTTGCTTGCTTATCTGTTGTCTAGAAATTTGGTTTATTGCTCCTGTAATTGGTACATTAGAGCTACGCATAGTTCTGCGCTTATTTAAATGACATTTAAAATAAAAATACGTACAGTAAATAGTTACCTTAGGGATTGAACTTTTTAACCAGTTCCCGACACATCGCCACATTAAAACAAACGTTCCCCTACCCAATTGCAATGCCTGAAATGAATGGACATGACCCTGATCAGGGGCTATGTCCATTCATAACACAGGAAATAGTAAGAGGACCATTAAATGTAAAAAATAAAAGTGAACGCTTCCTGTAAAACAGGAATGTGTTAGCAACACCATCTATTGGGCAGAAAGTAAAATTACACCCCCCCCCCACCCCTTAACATTACAATAAAAAATTAACAAAATGAATCCCTTCCACTTAACCCCCCCCCCCCCCCCCGTTACAAAATACATTGTTTCCGTAGGTACTCAGCTTTTTAAATATATATTTTATGAGAGTATATTCTTGTTATCTTACTACATAAGAGCTTGTATTTATGGACCAGACACAAAAAAACCCAGAGAATTTACACCTATATTTCCAAATAATATATTATCACTATAAATTGTGATAAGGGACAAATAAAATCTGTGTGTTTTAATTATGGTAGCATGTTTTAATATAAAACAATAATGTGTAACGATTGTGGAATTCTCTCCGTGGTCAGTGCACAGGACGCGCGCTGACACTGCGGAAATCCTCCACAAGCATATAATTTGAGAAAACCCAGCAAAAGGTGCAACGCACCTGTAGAGGGAAATTCCTGTCAGCAGATGGAGCTGTGGAGTGCAGAGGAACAGATCCTCTACCCTGCCACAGATGCCAGTAATGTTGCAAGATGAATCTCTTTTCCAGAGACCTGCATCTCTCAGACATAAGGAATGGTCAAACAGCTGTCTGCCTGTGCAGCCAGCTGAGCGGATCATTACAGATCATTACAGATCATTACAGTACACCCCCCCCCCCCCCTTCCCTCTAGAGATGGATTCCAGACATCTCTCAAAACTGATACCAGCAAAAATCTCTGACTGAAGACTCATGAAGGTCGGGACAGCCCGACTAGGCCCAATTCCGGAGTCATTCCTCCCAAAACCGACCGCATCGGAAGCAGAAGCCACCGAAACATGCCCATTAGCACTACCAGTCTCAGCATAACACCCATCAGGACTGAGAACACCAGAGGAGAAGCCATCGACACCCTCCAGACAATACCCACCACCTTCCATGGAGCGTCCGAAAATACCAAACCTGCCACAATACCTGTTCGAAGTGTCTCTTTCAAAACAAAAGCCACTGTTGATCCTATCCAAGGTACCAAGCAAAATCTCTCCCGGAATCTCCCAGAACCCTTTGAAGCTCCGCAGAGATCCCAAGAGGCCAGAACGCTCACCAGGCTCACATGGAGAACTACCAAGAACCCCTATGGAACCTATGATTATTCTGGATTCAGAATTACCAGGACACCCATCAAGATCAGGACTTTCAGGGACCACTTCTGGGCATGCAAACAGGCAGGCAATATCAGAGCATGTCTCCACCGAGGAAGCATCTGAGCATGCTGGTAACCAAGGCAAACTTGGGCTTTCTGGGTCACAGAGCACATCTGGGTACACCAGCACAGGAGAAACCTCGGGACATGTCGGGGAACTGCCAACCTCAGAGTCCGATACGACAAGACCACAACCAGGACCGGGCAAAAAATCATCACGAGTAGAGGCTACAAGTACTGGTCTTTCAAAAGAAGACTCGGACTTAAATTCAGAAATTTCTGTGACTGTAATATCATGATTGACTACACATGAGTGAAGCTCCACCAGAGCTGCAAAGGTAGTCAGCACAACAGCAATGCCCAACGAAGTGGGCAAAACATCAGACGGATCTGGGGGGCAGGAGGCATCTCCTAGAAGTTCTGCATCCCCCCGGAGGGACTTAGAAACCTTCAAAACATCAAACAAGACCTCAGAAGTGTCATTTTCCAAGAAGGACTCTGAAGTATCCATGTTACAGGGCCGAACATTAAATACCTCCTGCAGGCAGGGCAGATGTCTCAGGAATGGTTCCACCATAAGCTGAGACTGAATTTCATCATCAGGACATGGAAGCACAGTAATATCTAGTGAAACTAACTCTGACTTTCTGAGTTTCGTTTCACTGCAGGCAGATTTTATACAAGACAAAACTGACTCATCCAGAGTACAGGGTGGAGAGTCAATACTTTCTTCAGAGCAAGAAAGGGACTCACAAATGTCAGTGCGATTGGACATCATATTGTTATTCATGGTACAGGGCAGGCTCAGAGAAACCTTCTCTGGACACAACAAAGATGCTTCAGTGTCAGATTCGCAAAACCACAGCGCTGTCTCACTCTTAGATTCGGCTAACAATGTCGACTCCGGGGAGTCAGAACGCAAACCTTGCGAATCCAAGATCGCTTTAGGTTGTGAAACTGACGCTTCGATAGCGCAAACCTCCGCGATCTGCGGAGCAGAATGTAAGGCGCTCAGGACAGAAACACTGGAGCAACTGTCACCAGGCAACGGGCCCTTACAGGTGTGAACAGGGTGAGACAAAGACTCATTTGCAGAAGAAATAGCGACAACAACAGGAGAAACTTTATTAGACATATTAATTTTACTTTTGACGCTGCATAATTTAGGAATTTTCCCCATAGCATAGATGGAACATTTTAAAGATCTGTTTTTAGATGACAAGGGATCCCACATATCTTTGAGAAAACTGGCATATTCATGTTGATCGCAATTTGCAGGAACATACGAGAAATAGGCATTAGATCGCATAGATTCAAACTGCACACAGTCAGGAGAGAATCAGGAGAGAATCTTTCAGGATTCGCACAGGAGTCAACCACAGTGGTACACCCATTAATTTCAGATTGCACAATGTCTAGACTCACATGCTTTACCCCAGAAAGGCAGGAACAACCATCCGATAACGATGTCTCTTTATTGGAATCAATTGATTGGTGTGTGTGCAACTCATCCAAAATCGTCTGCCACACACACATCACTGGATCCACAAAACACCTGTCACACTCATCAGAATCTATCAAAGTGTACACGGAATTTATACAAGCGTTTAGTGTCTCTGCGCTTTCTGCGATATAGAAATCGCAAAACGCCTTCCAATCCATCTCAAATTCCTCAACCAAAGCTCCAATATCCCAGGGAGCAAATGGTGGCTCAAACAACCCGGTATCTAAGTAGCACACATAAGGGTTGGGGTCAGGAACATGCATAGACTTTCTTACTCCTTTAATATAGAAAATAATTCTGCCTATTAAAGGATCCACAAAAGCTTTTGATTGGGGTATTAAACCCTGAGACTGAGCAACATCATTGTCAACATCTATACGGAGTGTTTTATTCAGATGCTTACGGTTTTTAGTCTTTTCCTTTTCAGCAAGTTTGCATGTCTGCTGTTTAAAGGCAAGAGAGGTATAAAAGCAGTTCTCTTGCACCTGCTTAGAACCTGAAGTGGCAACATAAACATTGAACTGATTGTGATACTGAATGGTTTTGCACATTTCAGACTTGACAGAAATAACCTCCTTATTTGTAGTTGCTATGGGCAACAGATTTTTTTGGCTGAAAAGCCAAGTCAGCAGACTGGCCTGCAAGCACCCACTCATTAGAATATGGTAACGACTGAGAGGTGTTGCATAAACCAATTTGATCAGCATCTTGCACTGCAGGAAAAAACTCATAGAAATAGCCTGGCATGGGAATTCTAAGCTTACGAGAGAACACATAAGCCAGAAACCTGCGAGGGTTATGTCTCAGATTCTTGTGTCTGGCATACTCATCAACCCACACAAACAGATCCCCTTAGAAAAGATTGTAAGCAATCTGACCACTCCAAGCGGAAATATTGGTGGCCTGAAATTCAGGATTTGCCAAGAATCTGGAAAATTCTGATATGAACTCATCTCTGGTTTCAGAGTCCAGTATCTTAAACCTCTTAAAGATACAGGACCCATATTCGACCAAATCGTACAAATCGGAAATTCCCTCTACACTGGGAATTTCGGTTTGGCTGGTCATACTGTAATGATTGTGGAATTCTCTCCGTGGTCAGTGCACAGGACGCGCGCTGACACTGCGGAAATCCTCCACAAGCGTATAATTTGAGAGAACCTAGCAAAAGGTGCAACGCACCTGTAGAGGGAAATTCCTGTCGGCAGATGGAGCTGTGGAGTGCAGAGGAACAGATCCTCTGCCCTGCCACAGACGCCAGATAGGAATTGTACGAAGGGAAGAAACGCAGGGCAAGATAGCCCTTAAAGAGAGAGAGTAAAGCGACAGAGTGTATGTGTGCCCACCAATCTAGTCGCCACCCTGCGACGATGAACACACAACCATGAAGATCAGGGGAGAAGGCAATCGCAAGAGATGGCGATTGCTAACAGTGACACAAGACAGAATAAGCACAGAGGAGGAATGTATGTGTGTGCACCAATCTAGTCTCCAACCTGCGATGGTGGACACACAACAAAGGAAATCGAGTGAGAACGCAATCGCCTGAGAAACGATTGCGAATGAGAATGAGCAAAGGGACAGATTGTATGTGTGTGCACCAATCTAGTCGGCAACCCGCGACGGTGCATACACAACAGCAGATATGAAGTAGGAACGCAATCGCGAGAGAGGCGATTGCCAGAGGTGACACAAGGCTACAGCAAGGCAGAGCACGAGAGTAGCAAAGACACAGCAAATCATACAATGAGAAGATAAGGAAAATAATAAACGCTAACTAAACGCGAACACCACACTCATTCGCAACAGCGAACGCGTTTACTGCACGGTCTCCGCGTGTTAAGCACAACAGAGACAAGCACACCTAAATAACCACCGACAGACAAACACGAAACAGAGAACGCGAGCGCTTGCTTAACGGTTACCTCACCGAGCCTACAGCAGGCGTTCGTATCAGACAAGACAGACAGACGGACGGGAAGCAGGATAGGAAAGATCCACTGCTCTTTCCGCCAGAGCGAGTGCGATCCAAGTAAAGCAACAGAGCTTAGCAGGATCCACTGCTCTTTCCGCCAGAGCGAGTGTGAACCAAGTATAGAAACAGAGTTAGCAGGATCCACTGCTCTTTCCGCCAGAGCGAGTGCGATCCAAGTTCAGGGACAGGATAGGAAAGATCCACTGCTCTTTTCGCCAGAGCGAGTGCGATCCGGGTTCAAGGACAGGATCACAGATCAGAAGGATCCACAGCCGCTACCGCTAGGGGCTAGTGCAATCCAAGCAAGACAGACAGATGAGATAGCCGGTAGCAATCGCTGCTCCAGCTATACTCCAAGAAAGCGATCAGAAGGATCCACAGCCGCTACCGCTAGGGGCTAGTGCGATCCAAGTAAGACAGATGAAACATAAGGGGCTACCAGTAGCAACCGCTGCTCTGGTTAGCACCCACAGACAGACGGGACGATTTCCTATCGACCACCGTTGGCGACAGGACAATCACAGCAGAGAGACAACACAGACAAAACATATAAGCAAGCTAACTGCACTAGAGGAGCTGCCTAGTGCAGTCCCCAGAATTACTCCAAGATAACTATAACAATCCAACAGGGAAGGCTGACACTCCAGGAGTGTATTTAACAAACCGTTATGACCAGCAAAGCCTATTGGGAGCAGAAGGCTTTTATACTGCCAGCCCTCAAAGGAAACAGCTGGGCAATTTGCATGTATGCAAATCCCTCAGCAAAGCAACTCTGAAAGTTGCAAGATGAAGCCAGGTCTCTTTTCCAGAGACCTGCATCTCTCAGACATAAGGAATGGTCAAACAGCTGTCTGCCTGTGCAGCCAGCTGAGCGGATCATTACATAATGGCTAAAATCTGAGAAATCATTTTTTTTTTCAATTTTTATTTTTTTATTTTTCCCACTGTAACTAACTAACACATACACATGTTACTTCCTTTTAGTGTACTAACAGTATGCAAAGGAAGAAAAACTGCGAGGGCATCTTGTGGCCAAATAGTAAAATTACACCTACAATTACAGCTACATACATTTTTTTTAATAAAACACACACACACACACACACACACACACACACACACACACACACACACACACACACACACACACACACACACACACACACACACACACACACACACACACACACACACACACACACACACACACACACACACACACACACACACACGCACACGCACCCCACCCGAAGAAAGCCTAATTGGTGGTGAGAAAAACAGACGTAGATCATTTTGTTGTTATATGTAGCTATAAAGTTATTGGCAAATGAATGGGAGGAGTGCTGACAAGTGAAAACCCCTTGGTAGGAAAGTCGTTAAACAGTGCCAGTGCCTGGCTGAACTTCTGCTCCTCTTCCTCTAATACTTTTAGCCATAGACATTGAGCAAGGATGTAGAGCAGATGTTCCTGACTGAAGTCTGACTGGATTAACCACATACATGTTTCAGGTGTGTGATTCAGACACTACTGCAGCCAAAGAGATCAGCAGGACTGCCAGGCCACTGGTATTGTTTAAAGGGAAATAAATATGGCAGCCTCCATACCTCTCTAAGTTCAAGTTTACTTTAAGGTTCGGGACTGGCGATAGTTAAAACTAGTGTTGGGCGAACAGTGTTCGCCACTGTTCGGGTTCTGCAGAACATCACCCTGTTCGGGTGATGTTCGGGTTCGGCCGAACACCTGGTGGTGTTCGGCCAAACTGTTCGGCCATATGGCCAAACTAAGAGCGCATGGCCGAATGTTACCCGAACGTTCGGCTAGCGCTGTGATTGGCTGAACGGGTCACGTGTAGTGTTGGGCGAACATCTAGATGTTCGGGTTCGGGCCGAACATGGCCGAACTCCGAACATAATGGAAGTCAATGGGGACCCGAACTTTCGTGCTTTGTAAAGCCTCCTTATATGCTACATACCCCAAATTTACAGGGTATGTGCACCTTGGGAGTAGTGTTGGGCGAACACCTGGATGTTCGGGTTCGGGCCGAACAGGCCGAACATGGACCAGATGTTCGGCATGTTCGGCCCGAACGCCGAACTCAATGGAAGTCAATGGGACCCCCGAACATGGGGGCCCTATGGGGTCGCAGGCATAAGGGGGGAGCATGCCCCGGTCGCGGGGGGGGTCAGAAATTCCCCCCACCCCCTCCGCTAGCGCTCCCCCCTCTGCCCGCTTCCCCATAAAAAAAGTTATAGTACCTGGTGCCTGGTGGCTGGCAGTGGAGTGAGGAGGAGGAGGAGGAGTCCGAGTAGCAGAGTGGCGTTGAGGCCGGGCAGCGGGCGGTTCAGCGCTAGTACCCTTGTGGTACTTCCGCCCTTTCTCTGACCTCACGTCCTCTGCATACGAGGGTACGCATCACGCGTACCCTCGTATGCGTCATCACGCAGAGGACGTGAGGTCAGAGAAAGGGCGGAAGTACCACAAGGTACTAGCGCTGAACCGCCCGAACCGCCCGCTGCCCGGCCTCAACGCCACTCTGCTACTCGGACTCCTCCTCCTCCTCCTCACTCCACTGCCAGCCACCAGGCACCAGGTACTATAACTTTTTTTATGGGGAAGCGGGCAGAGGGGGGAGCGCTAGCAGAGGGGGTGGGGGGAATTTCCGACCCCCCCCGCGACCTGGGCATGCTCCCCCCTTATGCCTGCGACCCCATAGGGGGGCAGTATTCGGCCGAACAGGGCCCTGTTCGGCCGAACAGGGGCCCTGTTCGGCCATGTTCGGCCATGTTCGGCCATGCATTCAACAGTTCGGGCGAACCCCGAACAGTTTGGCCGAACACCACCAGGTGTTCGGCCGAACTCGAACATCACCCGAACAGGGTGATGTTCTGCAGAACCCGAACAGTGGCGAACACTGTTCGCCCAACACTACTTGGGAGTGGGTACAAGAGGAAAAAAAATTAGCAAAAAGAGCTTATAGTTTTTGAGAAAATCGATTTTAAAGTTTCAAAGGGAAAACTGTCTTTTAAATGCGGGAAATGTCTGTTTTCTTTGCACAGGTAACATGCTTTTTGTCGGCATGCAGTCATAAATGTAATACATATAAGAGGTTCCAGGAAAAGGGACCGGTAACGCTAACCCAGCAGCAGCACACGTGATGGAACAGGAGGAGGGTGGCGCAGGAGGAGAAGGCCACGCTTTGAGACACAACAACCCAGGCCTTGCATGAGGACAAGAAGCGTGCGGATAGCAATTTGCATTTTGTCGCCATGCAGTCATAAATGTAATACAGATGAGAGGTTCAATAAACAGGGACCGGAAACGCTAACCCATCACAGATGTTCATTGTTCATGTTACTTGGTTGGGGTCCGGGAGTGTTGCGTAGTCGTTTCCAATCCAGGATTGATTCATTTTAATTTGAGGCAGACGGTCTGCATTTTCTGTGGAGAGGCGGATACGCCGCCGATCTGTGACGATGCCTCCGGCAGCACTGAAACAGCGTTCCGACATAACGCTGGCTGCCGGGCAAGCCAGCACCTCTATTGCGTACATTGCCAGTTTGCGCCAGGTGTCTAGCTTCGATACCCAATAGTTGAAGGGTGCAGATGGATTGTTCAACACAGCTACGCCATCTGACATGTAGTCCTTGACCATCTTCTCCAGGCGATCGGTGTTGGAGGTGGATCTGCACGCTTGCTGTTCTGTGTGCTGCTGCATGGGTGTCAGAAAATTTTCCCACTCCAAGGACACTGCCGATACCATTCCCTTCTGGGCACTAGCTGCGGCTTGTGTTGTTTGCTGCCCTCCTGGTCGTCCTGGGTTTGCGGAAGTCAGTCTGTCGGCGTACAACTGGCTAGAGGAGGGGGAGGATGTCAATCTCCTCTCTAAAGTCTCCACAAGGGCCTGCTGGTATTCTTCCATTTTGACCTGTCTGGCTCTTTCTTCAAGCAGTTTTGGAACATTGTGTTTGTACCGTGGATCCAGAAGGGTATAAACCCAGTAATTGGTGTTGTCCAGAATGCGCACAATGCGTGGGTCGCGTTCAATGCAGTCCTAGGCCGAAGAGGTCATAGCCTAGGGTCACAAAACCTGTTTATTTGGGCAATTTCAATGGTGGCGAGTCTGACGTACATAAATCGCAGCAATGGCCGTTAGCAACGTCTGAATCTCACGAAATGTCTCATGCAGGTAGAAGACATATTGTTAGACTTGGGCTCCAAAGATGGGTTCCCTACATCTCTGCAAACCAGAGTTACAGGGCTCCAAATTTGGTAAAATCCCCCATAGGCTTTCATTGGGCCTCCTATTTACAGTTCCAAAATCTCACATCTTTTCAAAGGGCAATTACTCAGCAGTGGCAAATTTTCTAGCATTGTAGGGACCCTTAGGGGGAACATGACTGGTGAGTTTCGGGCCCCTAGGCCAAAGAGGTCATAGCCTAGGGTCACAAAAACCTGTTTATTTGGGCTATTTCAATGGTAGTGATGGTGACGTACATAAATCGCAGCAATGGCCGTTAGCAAAGTCTGAATCTCACGAAATGTCTCATGCAGGTAGAAGACATATTGTTAGACTTGGATTCCAAAGATGGGGTCCCTACATCTCTGCAAACCAGAGTTACAGGGGTCCAAAATTGGTAAAATCCTGCATAGGATTTCATTGCCTCCCTATTTCACTTTCCAAAATCTCACATCTTTTCAAAGGGCAATGGCTCAGCAGTACCAAATTTTCTAGCATTGTAGGGACCCTTAGGGGGAACATGACTGGTGAGTTTCGGGCCCCTAGGCCGAAGAGGTCATAGCCTAGGGTCACAAAAACCTGTTTATTTGGGCTATTTCAATGGTAGTGATGGTGACGTACATAAATCGCAGCAATGGCCGTTAGCAAAGTCTGAATCTCACGAAATGTCTCATGCAGGTAGAAGACATATTGTTAGACTTGGATTCCAAAGATGGGGTCCCTACATCTCTGCAAACCAGAGTTACAGGGGTCCAAAATTGGTAAAATCCCCCATAGGATTTCATTGCCTCCCTATTTCACTTTCCAAAATCTCACATCTTTTCAAAGGGCAATGGCTCAGCAGTACCAAATTTTCTAGCATTGTAGGGACCCTTAGGGGGATCATGACTGGTGAGTTTTGCCACTGCTGAGCCATTGCCCTTTGAAATGGTGTGAGATTTTGGAACGGTAAATAGGAGACCCAATGAAAGCCTATGGGGGATTTTACCAATTTTGGACCCCTGTAACTCTGGTTTGCAGAGATGTAGGGACCCCATCTTTGGAATCCAAGTCTAACAATATGTCTTCTATCTGCATGAGACATTTCGTGAGATTCAGACTTTGCTAACGGCCATTGCTGCGATTTATGTACGTCACCATCACTACCATTGAAATAGCCCAAATAAACAGGTTTTTGTGACCCTAGGCTATGACCTCTTCGGCCTAGGGGCCCGAAACTCACCAGTCATGTTCCCCCTAAGGGTCCCTACATTGCTAGAAAATTTGGTACTGCTGAGCCATTGCCCTTTGAAAAGATGTGAGATTTTGGAAAGTGAAATAGGGAGGCAATGAAATCCTATGGGGGATTTTACCAATTTTGGACCCCTGTAACTCTGGTTTGCAGAGATGTAGGGACCCCATCTTTGGAATCCAAGTCTAACAATATGTCTTCTACCTGCATGAGACATTTCGTGAGATTCAGACTTTGCTAACGGCCATTGCTGCGATTTATGTACGTCACCATCACTACCATTGAAATGGCCCAAATAAACAGGTTTTTGTGACCCTAGGCTATGACCTCTTCGGCCTAGGGGCCCGAAACTCACCAGTCATGTTCCCCCTAAGGGTCCCTACAATGCTAGAAAATTTGGTACTGCTGAGCCATTGCCCTTTGAAAAGATGTGAGATTTTGGAAAGTGAAATAGGGAGGCAATGAAATCCTATGGGGGATTTTACCAATTTTGGACCCCTGTAACTCTGGTTTGCAGAGATGTAGGGACCCCATCTTTGGAATCCAAGTCTAACAATATGTCTTCTACCTGCATGAGACATTTCGTGAGATTCAGACTTTGCTAACGGCCATTGCTGCGATTTATGTACGTCACCATCACTACCATTGAAATAGCCCAAATAAACAGGTTTTTGTGACCCTAGGCTATGACCTCTTCGGCCTAGGGGCCCGAAACTCACCAGTCATGTTCCCCCTAAGGGTCCCTACAATGCTAGAAAATTTGGTACTGCTGAGCCATTGCCCTTTGAAAAGATGTGAGATTTTGGAAAGTGAAATAGGGAGGCAATGAAATCCTATGGGGGAATTTTACCAATTTTGGACCCCTGTAACTCTGGTTTGCAGAGATGTAGGGACCCCATCTTTGGAATCCAAGTCTAACAATATGTCTTCTACCTGCATGAGACATTTCGTGAGATTCAGACTTTGCTAACGGCCATTGCTGCGATTTATGTACGCCACCATCACTACCATTGAAATAGCCCAAATAAACAGTTTTTTGTGACCCTAGGCTATGACCTCTTTGGCCTAGGGGCCCGAAACTCACCAGTCATGTTCCCCCTAAGGGTCCCTACAATGCTAGAAAATTTGGTACTGCTGAGCCATTGCCCTTTGAAAAGATGTGAGATTTTGGAAAGTGAAATAGGGAGGCAATAAAAAATCCTATGGGGGAATTTTACCAATTTTGGACCCCTGTAACTCTGGTTTGCAGAGATGTAGGGACCCCATCTTTGGAATCCAAGTCTAACAATATGTCTTCTACCTGCATGAGACATTTCGTGAGATTCAGACTTTGCTAACGGCCATTGCTGCGATTTATGTACGCCACCATCACTACCATTGAAATAGCCCAAATAAACAGTTTTTTGTGACCCTAGGCTATGACCTCTTTGGCCTAGGGGCCCGAAACTCACCAGTCATGTTCCCCCTAAGGGTCCCTACAATGCTAGAAAATTTGGTACTGCTGAGCCATTGCCCTTTGAAAAGATGTGAGATTTTGGAAAGTGAAATAGGGAGGCAATGAAATCCTATGGGGGATTTTACCAATTTTGGACCCCTGTAACTCTGGTTTGCAGAGATGTAGGGACCCCATCTTTGGAATCCAAGTCTAACAATATGTCTTCTACCTGCATGAGACATTTCGTGAGATTCAGACTTTGCTAACGGCCATTGCTGCGATTTATGTACGTCACCATCACTACCATTGAAATAGCCCAAATAAACAGGTTTTTGTGACCCTAGGCTATGACCTCTTTGGCCTAGGGGCCCGAAACTCACCAGTCATGTTCCCCCTAAGGGTCCCTACAATGCTAGAAAATTTGCCACTGCTGAGTAATTGCCCTTTGAAAAGATGTGAGATTTTGGAACTGTAAATAGGAGGCCCAATGAAAGCCTATGGGGGATTTTACCAAATTTGGAGCCCTGTAACTCTGGTTTGCAGAGATGTAGGGAACCCATCTTTGGAGCCCAAGTCTAACAATATGTCTTCTACCTGCATGAGACATTTCGTGAGATTCAGACGTTGCTAACGGCCATTGCTGCGATTTATGTACGTCAGACTCGCCACCATTGAAATTGCCCAAATAAACAGGTTTTGTGACCCTAGGCTATGACCTCTTCGGCCTAGGACTGCATTGAACGCGACCCACGCATTGTGCGCATTCTGGACAACACCAATTACTGGGTTTATACCCTTCTGGATCCACGGTACAAACACAATGTTCCAAAACTGCTTGAAGAAAGAGCCAGACAGGTCAAAATGGAAGAATACCAGCAGGCCCTTGTGGAGACTTTAGAGAGGAGATTGACATCCTCCCCCTCCTCTAGCTAGTTGTACGCTGACAGACTGACTTCCGCAAACCCAGGACGACCAGGAGGGCAGCAAACAACACAAGCCGCAGCTAGTGCCCAAAAGGGAATGGTATCGGCAGTGTCCTTGGAGTGGGAAAATTTTCTGACACCCATGCAGCAGCACACAGAACAGCAAGCGTGCAGATCCACCTCCAACACCGATCGCCTGGAGAAGATGGTCAAGGACTACATGTCAGATGGCGTAGCTGTGTTGAACAATCCATCTGCACCCTTCAACTATTGGGTATCGAAGCTAGACACCTGGCACAAACTGGCAATGTACGCAATAGAGGTGCTGGCTTGCCCGGCAGCCAGCATTATGTCGGAACGCTGTTTCAGTGCTGCCGGAGGCATCGTCACAGATCGGCGGCGTATCCGCCTCTCCACAGAAAATGCAGACCGTCTGCCTCAAATTAAAATGAATCAATCCTGGATTGGAAACGACTACGCAACACTCCCGGACCCCAACCAAGTAACATGAACAATGAACATCTGTGATGAGTTAGCGTTTCCGGTCCCTGTTTATTGAACCTCTCATCTGTATTACATTTATGACTGCATGGCGACAAAATGCAAATTGCTATCCGCACGCTTCTTGTCCTCATGCAAGGCCTGGGTTGTTGTGTCTCAAAGCGTGGCCTTCTCCTCCTGCGCCACCCTCCTCCTGTTCCATCACGTGTGCTGCTGCTGGGTTAGCGTTACCGGTCCCTTTTCCTGGAACCTCTTATATGTATTACATTTATGACTGCATGCCGACAAAAAGCATGTTACCTGTGCAAAGAAAACAGACATTTCCCGCATTTAAAAGACAGTTTTCCCTTTGAAACTTTAAAATTGATTTTCTCAAAAACTATAAGCTCTTTTTGCTAATTTTTTTTTCCTCTTGTACCCACTCCCAAGGTGCACATACCCTGTAAATTTGGGGTATGTAGCATATAAGGAGGCTTTACAAAGCACGAAAGTTCGGGTCCCCATTGACTTCCATTATGTTCGGAGTTCGGCCATGTTCGGCCCGAACCCGAACATCTAGATGTTCGCCCAACACTACACGTGACCCGTTCAGCCAATCACAGCGCTAGCCGAACGTTCGGGTAACGTTCGGCCATGCGCTCTTAGTTTGGCCATATGGCCGAACCCGAACATCACCCGAACAGGGTGATGTTCTGCAGAACCCGAACAGTGGCGAACACTGTTCGCCCAACACTAGTTTTAACTATTGCCAGTCCCGAACCTTAAAGTAAACTTGAACTTAGAGAGGCATTGACTTCCATTATGTTCGGAGTTCGGGTCGAACACCCGAACATCGCGGCGATGTTCGGCGAACGTTCGCAAACCCGAACATCTAGGTGTTCGCCCAACACTAGTTAAAACTACACCACACTTGTGGCTGCCTAACCCTGATGCGGCATAGTTTTAACGCTGCCCGATCCATGACACGCGACACCTCAGCATGTCCCCGCTGGCACAGAACTCAGCTGTCTTTAGACCATAGTTTCATACCTCGGTCAGGAGCCGTTTTCATTGGCTTCTGATTGCCTGATTGCCTGATCACTGTGAACCAATCGCAGCGATCAGAAAGGGCAAAAAATGTGAAAAAATTGAACACATGTGGGTGATACATTGGTCAGATTTTTTCAAATGTAATAATCATTCAAAACAAGTGATTGTAATTCTTGAATAGAAATGAAATTCTCAAACTGAAAAGAAATATAAAAAAAATTGCATCATATGTGGCCACCATTGTATCGTGTGGCCAGTCATACAGTATAAAATGTTACTGCACTTTTTATATGAACCCTCTTCTGCAAATGGATTATAGCACATCTACTGTATATTGCTTCAATTCAACTGTATGGATTGCTTATGATTCATAATGTCAGTCATGATTCAGGTTATGTATTGATTGCATACTTGTTTTGCTGTGATGACAAGGAGTTATATTAAATATCCGATTTGAAGATCAATCCTGGTGGGTCTGATTTGCAGATGAATGTCCGTTAAACAAGGTGTGTATGAGGATCTGCAGATATCATAGACATTGAAAGCATATTGCAGGAACTGATCTTTTGCAGGAACTGATCTTTTGCATGTGTACAGTATCTTTAAGCCCCATCTACACCATACGATTCTTTGTCCGATTCGATTCGATACATTGATTCGATTCAATTCAATCCGACATGTTCGATTCATGATTTGATTCAATTTTGGATTCAAAACAATGGCAAATTGAATCAAGTTGAATTGAATTATGAATCGGACATGTCGGATTGAATCAAATAGAATCAATGAATAGATCAAGACGGGAGGTAGCGTATAACTGTGGCTGGCAACGCTAGCCCCTGATGAGTCCTGGTCACAAAATGCGTAGGGCGGAGCCAGTACGCCTGACGCAGATCACATGTACGGATGGTATACGGAAGTCCGGGGAGGTGAGGGAGCCGATACACCGGGATGCCGCGGATGATTGGGGGAGTAGATCGCACTGGACCCGTGAGAGTTGCCGTTATGACATGCTAATATCCCTATAGGGAGCTTGTAAGTGTTTGGAGGGTGCGAGAATCGCAGCTGATTTTTACTGTGAGCTAACAAATTGCACTATGGAAACTGTTTATCTGTTTTATTAGAGGCCTTTTTATACCTTGATGTGGATATGATCACTGACGGTCCTAGTGATACATATGTATTGTGCGAGATTGCCACCTGGATATGGTGGTTTATATCTGGTGAGCCTTTCTGATTTATGAGGTGGTGGGCACCACGCATGAGCACTGTTTATCACCTGCACGGTGAAATTGTGAGGCATGCCAGCTGTGACAGTATTACGCTATGTAAAGTTGTTTCGCGTAGGGGAAGCAGTAGATTTGGGCGCATGAGACAAGTGGACAAAAAGGGCGCCCCATTCACTTCCATTATAAATATCGTTTAATGGGCGCTGAACGGGGAAAATAAGGCGCCGGAGATTTTTAAGGATTTATAACGGCGCCCGGAGATTTTTAAGGATTTATAACTATGTTTGTGATGATTTAAGTTCACAAAATGAGCCCGTGACGAATAACGTTTATTAAGATAATAAATCACTATTTCTAAAACATTTCTAACACATTATTATCCACCCCAAAAAATAATTTACATTTTTTTTCTTTACATTTTTTATTTATTAATGTCTGTAAAACATTATTATCCATAGGGGGTTTTAGGTTTAGGCACCAACAGGGGGGTCTTAGGTTTAGGCACCAACTGGGGGGTCTTAGGTTTAGGCACCAACAGGGGGGTCTTAGGTTTAGGCACCAACAGGGGGGTCTTAGGTTTAGGCACCAACAGGGGGGTCTTAGGCTTAGGCACCAACAGGGGGGTCTTAGGTTTAGGCACCAACAGGGGGTCTAGGGGTTAGGGATAGGTACAGGGAGGGTTTTTAATAAACGAAAATATAAGTTTCACTTTACAAACAGGGAAGATTAACGTTTTAAGAATTGCCGATCTCATACACATTATTTAGTGATTTATAAATTCATAAAACACTATTTATAAACGAAATTCTACACAATAATTTCTATAAACGATATTTCCATTTATCGTTTATACCACGCGCCCTTTTTTCCCGACGCCCTTTTCGTACGTACGCTCTTGTAGGAGTGTTCATTGGAAGCGCGAGTGGAGTGCATCGCATCAATAGATAGATCGAATTGAATCGAATCAGACAAAGAATCGTATGGTGTAGATGGGACTTTAGAAAAATCAGTCTTTCAAACCTCCCTGACAAACCTACTGTATGTGACAGATAAATTCCTGAGTTTGCAAAGATTTTTATCCTGATGGGTGTACTCATCTTAATAGAATAGATTGTGTAGGCAGTGACGAGCAGAAATTACGCCTATGCGTAATTAGGCATTGTAATCTGCAGTTACGCATCGTAATCGTACTGTGAAGCGTACATTTCATATGTAATTGTAAGTATTCGTAATTACGCATTCATTTATACATAATTCTGTGCCAATTGTGGCGGTGAATAGCAAAGCCCCCATCCATGCTATTGCTACCAAAACTACTACATATATTAAGGATAATAGTGAGTACAAGTTAAAAAAAGAAGAATTGTTCAAAAAGAAAAATGTTTTTCAAACTTTTCAAATTTTTCTGAGTTTAAAAAGCCATTTTTCTTTGCATGTTTACAATGGGTTTTCTCAAAAACTACAAGTTCTTTTCGAAAAATTCTTTTTTTTCCTTGTACCCACTATTCTCCTTAACATGTGTAGCAATTTACTGTAGGTAGCGATAGCATGTATGGGGGCTTTGCCATTCACTGCCAAAGACAGCATGAAATTATGCAAAAATGACGCGTAACTTCATGTGTAATTGAATGATTATACAAAATCCATTGACTTAAAGGGGAACTGAAGAGAGAGGTATATGGAGGCTGTCATGTTTATTTCCTTTTAGACAATACCAGTTGCCTGGCAGCCCTGCTGATCCTCTGCCTCTAATACTATTAGCCATAGCCCCTGAACAAGCATGCAGCAGATCAGGTGTTTCAGTGGCTCAGACTTATAAGTCTGATCTGACAAGACTAGCTGCATGCTTGTTTCTGGTTTTAATCAGATACTACTGCAGAGAAATAGACCAGCAGGGCTGCCAGGCATCTGGTATTGAGTAAAAGGAAATAAACATGACAGCCTCCATATACCTCTCTTTTCAGTTCCCCTTTAAAGGGACATCGAGCAGTGCAGAAACTATGGAAAGATGCATATCATTTTAAAGCTCTCTTTATCCTCTTTCCAATGATATATAAACCACCACCCTATGCCTTTTAGTTTTCGCTATTTTCGCGATTGAAATTGCCTCGGCTGCGATTTTGATCGTGAAAATAGAGAAAACTAAAAGGCGTAGGGCGACGATTTTGGGGTCGCCAGAAAGAGGAGAAAGAGAGCTTTAAACTGATATCCATCTTTCCATAGTTACATTGTATTACACAGGGCGACTTTTTCTGCTGAATGGAGCTGCTGACTTTGAGAAAAAGTTGCCCTGTGTAATACAATGTAACTATGGAAAGATGGATATCATTTTAAAGCTCTCTTTCTCCTCTTTCTGGCGACACCTAAATCATCGCCCTACGCCTTTTAGTTTTCTCTATTTCCGTGATCGAAATCACGGCCACAGCAATTTCAATCGCGAAAATAGCGAAAACTAAAAGGCGTAGGGCGGCGGTTTATATATCATTGGAAAGAGGAGAAAGAGAGCTTTAAAATGATATGCATCTTCACCTATTTTCTGCACTGCTCGGAGTCCCTTTAACAATTAGTTATTATATATAGGTGTAAGTGTGAAAATGTATGCAAAACTTTGCCTAATCGTACTTAGCTGATTACGGTCATCACTGTGTGTAGAGTATGGCCCTCATACTACATGGAAGGGGGTAAAATTGGTCTGTGATCTTTCATTTTCCAAAGACATTAATCTCATGTGTGTACTTAGCCTAAAACCAGAGCATGTTTTAAATCGTATCCAGTGGCGGCTCCAGGAATTTTTTTTAGGGGGTGCTATGCAGGTGCTGGACCAATTTCCGGGGGAGCTGACGCCAAAAATGGGTGTGGCTACAACCTGCGGCGCGCGAAGCGCGCCGCGGCGAAAAAATGGGCGTGGTCATGACCGGATGAGGGCGGGGCTAACTGTAATTTAAAGTGAACCCAGGGTGAGAGTGATATGGTGGCTGCCATATTTATTTCCTTTTAAACAATACTAGTTGCCTGGCAGCCCTGCTGATCTATTTGGCTGTAGTAGTGAACTGAATTACACCAGAAACAAGCCATGCAGCTAATCTTGTCAGTTCTGACAATATTGTCAGAAACCCCTGACCTGCTGCATGCTTGTTCAGGGTCTATGGTTGAAAGAATAAGAGGCAGAGGACCAGCACGGCAGCCAGGCAACTGGTATTGCTTAAAGGGAGATAAATATGGCAGCCTCAATATTATTCTCACCTCGGGTTCCCTTTAAAAGTGCAACGCAAAGACAGAGGGCCCAAGTTTTGGTGACCCTTTTCCCAGAAAATTCACATAATTGTGCAGGTTTTCTCAAGAAAATACACGTAATGTGAGCAGATTTTAACAAAAAACACGTCCAATGACCCCAATATGCACAATCGTTATCAGATATGGCCCCAATATGCACAATCGTTATCAGATATGGCCCCAATATGCACAATCGTTATCAGATATGGCCCCAATATGCACAATCGGTAGCAGATATGGTCCCAATATGCACAATCGGTAGCAGATATGGTCCCAATATGCACAATCGGTAGCAGATATGGTCCCAATATGCACAATCGGTAGCAGATATGGTCCCAATATGCACAATCGGTGGCAGATATGGCCCCAATATGCACAATCGGTAGCAGATATGGCCCCAATATGCACAATCGGTAGCAGATATGACCCCAATATGCACAATCCGTAGCAGAAATGACCCCAATATGCACAATCGGTAGCAGATATGACCCCAATATGCACAATCAGTAGCAGATATGACCCCAATATGCACAATCGGTAGCAGATATGACCCCAATATGCACAATCGGTAGCAGATATGACCCCAATATGCACAATCGGTAGCAGATATGACCCCAATATGCACAATCGGTAGCAGATATGACCCCAATATGCACAATCGGTAGCAGATATGACCCCAATATGCACAATCGGTAGCAGAAATGACCCCAATATGCACAATCGGTAGCAGAAATGACCCCAATATGCACAATCGGTAGCAGAAATGACCCCAATATGCACAATCGGTAGCAGATATCGCCCCAATATGCACAATCCGTAGCAGATATGACCCCAATATGCACAATCCGTAGCAGATATGACCCCAATATGCACAATCCGTAGCAGATATGACCCCAATATGCACAATCCGCATCACCTGAAAAAGAAAAGAAAAACCCATTTACTCACCTACAGCCAGAAGACCTTCTTTCCCGACCTCCTGTCCCGAGTCCCGACCTCATTGTGGCGCGCAGCGCCCGCGCGCCCACGATCCTCTTCCTTCCCGACGTCACCACGAGACTTCCTGCCTGCATGCAGAGAGCAGGGCTACGGGAAAATGGCCGCCCGAAGTCTGCAGAACAGGGCTCCGGGCGGCCATCTTACCGTAGCCCTGCCTGCTGCTCCGTGCTGCCGGTGTGTGAACTGACTTGGCGTCTTTTAGACGCCTGAAGTCAGTTCACTCCAGGGGGTGCTTTGGGGGTGCTTGGACAATTCTAGGGGGTGCTCGAGCACCCCCAAGCACCCCCCTGGCGCCGCCCCTGATCGTATCCAATTTTCAACATTTCTAAACATGTTGGCCCTCATGCTACATGGAGGTATTAAAATTGGCCAATCACCAGTCATAATTGGATGTATGTAATTGGATGTATGTACCAGGCTAAAGCTGAGTACACACGTACGATAACGATCGTTCAAAAACGAACGATAACGACAATTGGGCCAATAATCGTGCGCTCCAAATTTTCCAACGATCGTTTTTTGGGACGATAACGACCGTTATCGTTCAATCCGACCGATCCAACCCGGCGGATTTTTTCGAAAGATAATCGTTCAATCGTTGCAGTGTGTACAAAGATCGTCCGATAACGCATGTCCTTATTGCCTGTCATAACGTCACTTCCGTTTGCGCACGCATTTTTTAATCGTTCGTCATTCAGTACTTTATACTTATATCGTTCACGTGTGTACACAATCGCTCATTACGAACGATCTTTTCCGTCTAATTTGAATATCGTGTAAACGTCACGAATCGTTCGTAACGAACAATCTTTATCGTACGTCTATACGAACCCTTAAGCCTGGTACACACTTTCAATTATGATAGACCAATCATTTCAATTATGGTACAAACTTTCAATTATGTCTGTATAACCAACAAAAGGGAGGTAAAATGTAGGGCCCAAAGCCCTTTACACATTTTCAATTACTGACCAATGGTACCACCTCCATGTAGTATGAGAGATTACCTACACAAACTGTTCTTGGTATTCAATATCTGTTGGCTCTCATACTACATGGAGGTGGTAAAATTAGACAGCGATTGGCCAATCAAAACTAAAGGTGTGTATCAGGGCTTTAAACCTGGTACACACTTTCAATTATGATTTGCCAATAACTGAACAATTGTACTGCCTCCACGTAGTATAAGGATCAACAGATATTAAATACTATGAGTAGATTGTGTAGGTAAGCTTTAAAGCCTTGTAAAACCTTTCAATTATGATTGGCCAATCACTGACCAATTTTACTACCTCCATGTAGTATGGGGGTCAACAGATATTGAATACTATAAGCAGATTGTGTAGGTAAGTTCTCTTACTACATGCAGGTAATACAATTGGAAAGTGATTGGCCAATCATAATTGAAAGGGTGTGCCAGACTTTAGGCTATTTTCCCACTGTCACATTGAGGTGCTTTGCGTTGGACAATATAATTGCATAGCAAGTGCAATTATATTATAATGGGACATTAACATCAGCGTGTTAGCCATGTGGTGCAGCAGAATCCGTTTGAATAGCGTGAGGCATGTTGTGTGGTACCGGACAACATACGTGTTCTCAATTGCAGTGAAGCATACTTTTCATAAGCTGCATGCTTCACTGTGGCTAGGAGCACACTAGGCAGAATTGCTAGTGTTGCAGAAAATGCATACATTTCAGCACATAATGAAAGTCTATGGGTTGCATTAAAAAAACGCATATATATCACCGTTTTACAATGTGTGTTTTTCAAAATGCACAATTTGCTGCATATTTCTCCAAGGTGCATGTAAAACGCACATTATTATACAGTATTTCAATTAGCGGAAGACCCGGCATTGCCCAGGTATGAATTTGGCTGTTGTTGGCTCTGCCTTAGCACACAGACAGTCAATCACTAAGTTTGTGTGCATTCGGGCTTCTCTGCATCAATAATTTCAATTTTCCCATAGAAATGAAACAAATGTGATACTGTTTGTGGCTCCACCCCCTTTTCTGAATTAGAACCCTAGTCACCCAATTATTGACTGTACCAGGTTTGAGGCCTCTGCTTTTAACTGTGTAAGAATGTCAACAATTTAAATATTCCCCTGAAAATCATTAGGTGAATTTTGATTGGCTGTTGTAAGCAGGGTTGCTCGTAAACTACGCCAGCGCGAATCTACGCGTCGTAGTACTCAACTACGCATCGTAGTTTCTATGCGAAGTTTAAGAACTACACGTACGCATTTCCGCGTAGTCGTAGTCCCGCTATGCGAAGCTTCGCCCGCTACGCGTAGTTGACGTATGTATTGCGAAGTCAACTACGCGTGCAGTAACTGCATCTATATGGATTATTGCCCTTTTATACGCATACAATACCGCATTGGAAGGTGGAATGTACGCTTATATTAGTTTATATATGCACATAGGTAGCACTTATTGCGGAAATTTTTCCGCATAAGGGCATAAGCGGTCGCATCAACTACGCTTCGCACTACGCGAAGCTTACGTATTTTAACGCGTAGTCTACGGAATGCAAACGTAGTGAAGTTTCTGATTTCGTAGCCGTAGTTTGCGAAGCGTATTTGCGTAAAAATACGCGTAGTTTACTGCATTGCGAAGTTGGCTGACTACGACCATCCCTGGTTGTAGGCTCCACTCACTTTACTGAATATTAATGCCAGTCATCCAATGACTAACTGTGTGAGGTTTGAGAACCCTGTAATTAACAGGGTAAGTGTAACATCCTTACCTTCCAGCGGCAGGTCCCGCGGTGTCTCCGGCGTGGTCCGGGCGTGCGGCAGGACTTCGCAGCTGACATCCTCAGGCAGCGTCCCCGGCATCCCTCCGGCGGTGAGTTCAGGCATGCATGCGACGAAACGCGTGCGCACGGCTGCCGATAAGCCTTATAAGCTTAGGAGGAGGATCTAGCTGAGGTCAGCAGTGATGTCACTGTAGTGACATCACTAAGGGAGTGGCTTCTGGGGAATTGGGAATTGTATTTAAGGCCAGAGCTTGCAGTCGCTCACTGGCCTTGATACTAATCAGTTCGCTGGTTTCAGGTCTAGCTAGTAAGCCACTCTGAGATACATTGATATATTGTGTAGATGCACAATGGACTCTAGTCAGTCAGTATTGTTCTTGTAGTTATTTTGTAATTATTTGTAATATCCTAGTAATATTATTGAAGTAACATATTGTATGATTATCTGTGTACCGACCTCTCGCTTGCATTTTGACCTCGCTCCTGTCTTGTTCTTCTGTACCACTGCCATCTGATTTACGTTACTGACTCGGCCTGTCCCTCACTCTGTTACTGCCTGATCCTTGCAATACGACTGACATCTGATACACGTGTATGACCCTGCTCGAATTTAACTAGGATTTAGCTTAACGACTCTATACTTCGACAAATACTTGTACACAAGTTCTGACCCTGTCTATAGACGATACCTTGTACTATCGTTGTGTATTCTCTGTACATTACCTCGTCACACACCAGCGTGATAGTAAGAATGGCTGCAGTTTACATTTCCCCAGTGAAATGTGTTTTTGGTTTTGCTCACTTTTTGTAACCTTACACACAATCACTCAATGACCAAGTTTGTGTGCTTTCAGTTCCCTGGCATCAAAAATGTGTGATTGGAAGTAGTTTATCCAGCAAAGAAATCTGATTGGCATTTTGTGGTTCCACCCCTTTTGTGAATTTGAACCCCAGTGACCCAATGACCAACTGTAGCAGGTTTGAGGCCTCTGCCATTAACAGTTTAAGAATGACGGCAGTTTAAATATTCCTCTTGAAAATCAATAGGGGAATTTTGATTGGCTGTTGTAGGCTTCACCCACTTTCCAGAATATTAATCCAAGTGACCATGTGTGCCAAGTTTGAAAACCCTGTGATTAACAGTTTAACAATGGATGCAGTTTACATTTTCCCATTTAAAATGAATGGCTGAAATGTGATTGGCTGTTTTATAACCCACCCACTTTTCTGAAATTTGTAACCTTGGTCACCAAGTGACCAGCTGTACCAAATTTTTGGACTCTGGCTTTATTACTGTGACAATGGCAGCCTTTTACATTTTTTCTATTAACATAAATGGCTGAAATCTGAATGGCTGCTTTTGGTTCCCCCCAGGTGTGCAGGGGAGATGCAAGACACCCAGAACATATCATCCCAGGCAGTAAGGGATCTGTATACAAAAAGAAGCACCCAAAAATGTAGAAACGAAAAATGTCTAGTCTGTATCCTTCACATCACGAGCGTAATGCATGGTGCGACATTTCCCCTCTGTTACCTTGCTAAGTTGCTATCCTGTTTTTACAGGGTACTCAATGCAACACCCCAGTATGAAACTAGCCTAAACTGAATCATCAGTGACATGCAAACACAGAGTGATAATTATCTATATAGAAAGAGAACTGGAAAATGAAAACTCAGATAGCTATAAATATAATAATCTTTAATAATGAAATAAAGAACAGCACCAGGGAGCTCAGTGGGTGTCTGGATTGCTTGTATTCTGCACAATGATAGTTGACACAACATAAAGGAACTTGTCCCAGGCAGTATGGGCAGCGGGAGTGAAATCTTTGGGAAAACGGGAAGCCAGAGTGACCTGGATGGCATAGGATAGTAGCTACAAGAAAGAAAAAAGTTAAGTATAAGCTCTTTAAATCAGAGGAATTAAAGTGGACCTGAACTCAGAATGTCCTCTCTGTTCTAAAAGATACGCAATAGCGTAATAACCTTAAAACAAAAAACATTTCTTTGTTACAGCTGATAGAAATCTTGCAATAAATCTGCACTGTTTCTACTTCCTGACTCATGGAAGCAGACATATTGTTAACATCCTGTGCTTTCAAATGAGCTTATATGCCATCTCTGCCATGGCAGTCATGTGACACAGTGGAGAGATCAAATTCCAACGTGTGATTAGACACAAATCAGGGGGAATTAAAGAGGCTAAGCTCTCTATGTATATACAGGGTGCATTTCTCTGTTTTCCTTCTGTCCTGTGCAAGAGTTCAGGTCCACTTTAATGAAAAAATGCAGGCACGATGCCCTAATATTTTTTGGTGTGCTGCATACAGGTTTGCCCTATTTATTAATAATTATATCACGGCATGACTTAGCAGAAATGACTAATGTCTAGATTACTCAAATGCTTTAAAGAATTTGATAATAGTCTCCAAAACTGAGTTATATTATTAAATATAACACAAAAAGTTACTTAGGAGCACTATCCGGAGCACTATAGCATTAATCAATAGAATCAAAAACACTATTATAATATTTCTTACTGGGTGAGAACATTCCATAGAGGTACATATAATACTGCAAACATCTAAAATGTATAAAAAATATTGCTTTTAAAAAAACTGTCTAACTATGGGGTCAGGGCTGGTTCTGTCATGAAGCAAGGTGAAACATTTGCATCAGGCACAGAGATTACTGGGGCAGCATTTTTGTACTGTGAGCGAGGGGAAGAGGTCATCATTGGGGAAAAGCAGCTTGTTGTGCTGTATGAGGAGTCTGACAATGAGTGAGGAGGGGGGGAGGCAGGAGAGCAGCAGTGTTTCATTTGAATTACATGAATCAGAGTAAATTGTCGGATGCTGTGTAATCATTCAAAATCGGGAAGGGGGGGGGGGGCACATCCTCACAAGTTTGCCTCATGCAGCAAAAAGTCTAGGACCAGTCCTTTATGGGCTTGATTCATAAAACCACAATATAACTGCCATACGCACATAGCACAACCCACATGTGTACACAATGCACATGTTGCTCCTATAACCTGCATTATGCTGTTTGAGCTATTATGCTAGGGAAGTGGGTTGCAGGAAAAAAGGGCGCTGGTGGCTTGTGGATGATTTGGGCGCCACCATAGATTCTAAGGCATTTATTGTTAATACGGCAACCAAATTAGAAAAAAGGGCAAGGGATAAATATTGTTTTCGACATTAGAACAATAAAGTTTTTGAAATGTTATTGTTTTAGAAAGTTGCAACGTTATAGTTTTATTTAATTTGTATGTACAGATTGTACGTTATCAAATATGTTATTGTTTCTATGTGTGTAAGGGTGTTTGTGCAGGGGGGTGGTTAGGGTTAGGCGGCACCACCAGTGGGGTTGTTAGGGTTAGGCACTACCGGGGGATGGTTAGAGTTAGGCACCACCAGGGGGGTGGTTAGGGTTAGGCACCCCCAGGGGGGTGGTTAGGGTTATGCTGGGCATACACGAGTCGATCCGGCTGCCAATTAGCTGCCGGATCGACTCCCGCCGCGTCCCCGCTCGTCCGCGCGTGCGTCCGGAACGATTTTCGATCCGGATCGAGCGGGGAATCTATCCAGCAGGTCATCTGACCGGTCAGATATTATCAATCGAGCCATCAGCGGCTCGATTGATAGCAGCACACCTCGCCGTGTGCCCAGTATTAGGCACCATTTGGGGGGGTTATGGTTAGGCACCACCGGGGTGCTTAGGGTTAGGCACCACCAGGTGAGGGTTCTGCATGAGATTAGAGTAAGGTTAAGCTGTATTCTTGAATTATGTAACGGTTTTTAAAGTAAATATTTTTTTGATTTTCCCACTGTTTTAAAACGGTACTGATCGTTAATATGTTTTTGGTTTCACTTCGCGCCCACTTGAAAACAAACTTTTTCATTAATGAGATTTTGCTATCAAGCTGTGCCAATTTGTTATCCAGCCGTGCCCCTTTTTCCTCATGCCTTTTTTTCATGCACGCGGGAAGTGCATGTTGTGTAAGGAGCGCAAGTTGCGCTATGTGCATAACGCACGTTACGCGGCTTGCACAAACACCAGTAAAATTGCCATGCACTGTGTGCACAATGTAACTTTACTGTGGTTTAAGAATAAACTCCTATGGCACATAGATAGCACCTTCAGTCATGTCAATGCACATTTAAAATTGCTATTCATTTTAGGATAACGTGTGGAACTAGTTGTCTTTGATATCAACCAGATCAATACTACACGTCCCAGTCAGATGGTCCGAAAAAAAGCCAGCTTTATATTAGTTGCAATCAATCACATGCAAAAAAACAGTGATGAAGTGGTGTGGCTTGCAGTTAACAGAAATGGATTAAGATGAAATGGGGCCCTAGGCAAGGGAGCAATTGGTCAGCTACTGTATTTTTTGGACTATAAGACTCACTTTTTCTCCCCCAAAAGTGGAGAAAAATAGTCACTGCGTCTTACCCACCGCAGTGTTGGGGACACAAAAGGGCATAGAGGAGGACACAAGGGGGACACAAAGGGACATAGAGAAGGACACAAGGAGGACAGAGGTAGACACAAGAGGACACAAGGGGGACAGAGGAGGACACAAGGGGTACAAGGGGGCATAATCCTCAAGATTCCCCTTCACCGGGGATGCACCAGGTTTAGCATATATTTTTCCCCCCTGGTTTCTGTCCTCTAAACTTAGGTGCATCTTATGATCAGCAGCGTCTTATAGTCCAAAAAATACGGTAGCTTACCAGGATCCTAGACTCTCTCAAGGCTCTAGGCAACTGACTAGAATCTCCTTGTGAATGATACGGCTCTGGTAGTTAGTAGGGATGCTCATCACGGATTAATCACGAGTAACCACAACTCGTGATTCAAATTAGCTTTAATTGCTGAGCGGTGAGCAGCTAGATGCGGCGAGGTTAATTACCCATAATCCTGCTCTCCGCCCAGCGTTTCAAGGAGCTTGCAAGCGTCTATTGGACGCGTTGCAAGCCTCGCTATGGAGCACTTCCTCCTTCAAGCCGAGGAAGTGCTCCATAGCGAGGCTTTCAACGCATCCATTAGAGCGGCATTATGGGTAATTAACCCGGCCGCATCTAGCCGCTCAGCTGCGGCAATTAAAGCTAATTTGAATCATGAGTAACCACCATGGTTACTCGTGATTAATCCGTGATGAGCATCCCTGACAGTTAGTAGACATCTCCACAAGTGCAGCATCCTGCTATTAATATTACATGACACAAGCACATGCATTTTCTATGTAGCAGCCAAGCATATATCTAAACACTTCTAGCCAGCCTAGCAATGAGTCCAGCATATTTCTACAGCCATATAGCACAAGCAATGAAATGAAATGCAATTACTGTGTAGGAAACGGCTCCCATGTGTAACTGTAAACTTGTATTAATATGACTGATAGAAGATTTATGTTTTTACAGCTCATACTTAGTAAACCTTTCATGCTTGATCATCCACTTCAGGTCACTTGATTTCAGGAGGCCATTGTTTTATTTGCTATAGCTGCAGCGATAGGCGATTTTGCCTATTTATACTTGTCATATTAATATGCTGCCAACAAAATAAGCTGTGAATCTTACTTTGAAACTGCCTGAGTCAACCTTGAGATTTTGAGTGTGAAGGTCACTCAGGTGAGATAGAGCATGGTGAAGGTCATTTAAATGATGGACAGCATTGCCAATGGCATTGAAGACTTTCCCACCATGCCTGCGCAGATCTGTGGAACCGTGACTCAGGTCAAAATGGCTGAAGTAGGTCTTGGTCTGAGGGAAGCACGTCATCAATCTGAATGCAAAAACATTTGGTTATTATCTATAAAAAATGAATATTATATGCCCACTTTTGCTTATACCACAGTACATCGATGTCCTCTTTACCATTGGTTTTGGCATACCAATGTAGATATATGCCCGCTGCAATCAGTAAGCACAGCACACATGCTAGCACACACATGTTCACAATAATGCATGCTGATTTCTGCATGGGAGGGAGGAGGAAGGGAGACCACTAGACACCAGAGAAATCTATAAAGAAGAGGGGGACAACAAGACCACCAGGGCAATCTATATAATGGGGAAGGGACCACCAAGGAGAAATATAAGGGGGAGGGGGACCACTAGCCTATTAGGAAAAATAATAAGTGCTACTACAATGAGCACAGGGGTTGTGAATCACTATATTGAGGCACAACATAAGCATACTATTAGGGGGGAACAGTGCAGTTACCACTATAAGGGAATGATATATATATAAAGGCATTGTAAGGTGAACTCTGTAGTGGGGCTTAGAATGGGCTAACACTTTCATGGGGGCAAATATATAGGAGACAGGTGCAATGGGGACATGCAATGGGGTACCATAATAGCGCAGATTGAATGGGAACTATTACAATAAAAATACTGTTCAGCCATGCCAACTTTTGAGATCAAACCCCTTCTATAATAAAATGACCAATTCACCGCACTGACCTCTTCTCCATTTTACCATTAACACTATGTTCTTATTATTTTTACAGTTCAAGATTAAAAAGTACACAATGTACCAAAAAAATCACCTTTATTCCATAATCAAATATCATCATCATGCACTGTGCTAGCAGCATGATGTAAGGATAAATAGCCAAATAAAATGTGTGTTTTTTATCAACAGTAGCAATATATTGTATGAACAAAAATGACTAAAAACTGGCAAACACTATGTTTTTTTTATATTCCTTCTTATTTTTCTCTTAAAGGATACCACAGCTGAAAATAAAGAAAGCTGCAGTGTGTGGGGGGCTAAAAGTACATACCGACACCTGCTCCTGCCCTGTCCGTCTGCCGCCGTTCCTGTAATATTCATTCCGGTATCCCGGCGACTTGCTTGAACCTTGACCCGGACATACTGCGCCCTGTGTGTGCAGTATGTCCTCCCCTCTTCACTTCTGGCCGAGGCATAGTGATCGGCTCAGAAGCACGCTGACTCCTCTGTCTACTCTGGGCTGCGTGTGCGCTCCATTACACCAGGCGTCACATGCTAATCATGTGACACTTGGTGTATTGGAACGCACACGCAGCCCAGATTAGACGGAGGGGTCAGCGTGCTTCTGAGCCGATCGCTATGCGCCTGCCAGAAGTGAAGAGGGGAGGACATACTGCGCACACAGGGCGCAGTGTGTCCGGGTCAAGGTTCAAGCAAGTCGCCGGGATACCGGCATGAATATTACAGGAACGGCGGCAGACGGAGGGGGCAGGAGGAGGTTTCGGTATGTACTTTTAACCCCCCACACACTGCAGCTATCTTTATTTTCAGCTGTGGTATCCTTTAAAAATTCATAAAAATAAAACAGAATAATTATTGAGAAATAAATACTGTCCAAAGAAAGTCTAGTTTGTCCTGACAAAAAATATGTATATATCACTTACAAGGCCGGCTGGCTTTTGATGCCTGAGGCAAACTTGTGAGCAGCACTCCCACCCCCGCTTTTGCGGCACCCTGCGGTAAAATAGAGTAACACAACGCAGGTTAACCCGCAGGTACAACGGGGCCTACACCTTTTAAATCTTTCTTCTCCTCCTGGGACACAAACAGCAATAACAAAAAAAACTGACATTCATTCTAATTCCTTATAACACTATAAAAAACAAAAATGGAGTTACTATATTAGTTTTGTGGACAACAAAGGACACTTAACTAAACAGCACTATCCTGACATATAAAAGAGATAATCAGACACATTTTGGAATTTGAACTGCTAATAAAATGTCAGTGAAGATACCATAAAATGGCAACATGCAATTTGCATAATTAGTTATGTAAACTAAATTTTAAGGGCAACAGAACCGTAAAAAATAACATCAAGTTCTCAGGGTTACTACTAGCTGGGCAACATTCAGAGCGAAAACAAAAATGATTATGGTAAATGCCCCAAAGCATATACTGTAACATGACAATAAACCTTCCTGACAATTAGCTGATTACCTCTCTAGGGCCTCTGCTCCAATGACATCAGCATGGCCAGCCACCTTTTCCCAAAGGGAGGTAATGGCCTCCTTCTCAGCCTCAGAGAAAGTCATGACTGCCTCAGATTGCTATAGATGAACCCAGAAGTCTTTAATAGCACTATTTTCCTAATTTCTCCCTATTCTTAAAGTGAATAAAATTTAAAAAAAAAAAGATGACCTAGACATTTTTATTTGCATATTGGCTGTATATGTAGTAACGCCCTTCCCTTTATCTTTGCACAAAATGCCAGAATCCATAGTGACTGATAAAACACTATACCTCATTATCTCCCCATACAGGACTCAGAGCACGCACATTACAGCATGCAACATACTGCGGTGATAACAATATGCTACTGTCAACAGGGTGTTGTCTTGAAGGATAAGTTTACCATGACATACTGTGACTATGTTGAATCAACCAAAATGATATTTTCCTTCAACAGTGCAATTTTAATATTGCTATTCACTAACATTGCCTAGCCATCAGCTTCTGTTGTCCATATAGCAAGTTCTGACATCACATGGCAGCTAAGCAAGTGTAGACATCATATCATGCGTCCCACCATCGATTGTAACAACTACAGCCATGGTCTTATGCCCCTCTCCACTCCTAACAAATACAGGCATCAGGTGTCCCCCTGTAAAAAGTCCAGCTCAGAAACACTCCCGACAGCAGTCATTAGGCTACATTTGAACAATCAGCATGTGTTTATGGCTATTTGTTGCAATGCCATTAATTCTCTCTTTCTCATTGACTACATAGGAAATAAAGCCAGCTCTCCAACCAGGAGCATAACTACAAGAAGCAGCTCCCATAGCTACCAACTGTCCCTCTTTTGGAGGAACAGTCCCTGTTTCGGAACCAAATCCCTCCGTCCCTCTCTCTTTCTTATTTGTCCCTCTTTCAGGACTGACGTACAGATGTATGTAAATATATGTATTTTCCTACTGAAAATGTATTTCATGTATTCTAAACTTTATTTTTATCTTTTACATTTATATATTTCTTATTTTCAACTGTTAATGCAAAGTAAAATGAGCCAGAATAGGAAAGCCCAGATTGGTTTGAAGTATAAAACAATATAATTTCCTTATGAAATCTTTATAGTATGTGTGACTAGGGGTGTGTTGGGACGTGGTTAGAGGTGTGGTTTAAGAGTCCCTCTTTTAGATCTCAAAAAGTTGGGAGGTTTGAGCTCCTGCAACTTCAGGGAGGCCCAGAACTGTAAGGGGGCCACAAATATATTTCACTCCTTCAGATCAGGTTTTATGGCTACACTTATTATGGGTGTAAAGATTACGATGTCCACACTTGTTTAATGACTTGCAAGATGGTCTGTGAGGGTCACAAGGGTGTTGGCAAGGGTAGGGGTGTGAGCATTGAGTTTTGCTGGGGGCTCCATGATTTGTACTTACGCCACTGCCTCCAACAGACAGCAATTAGAGCTTGATACAGCCTCCAACCCCAAAAATGCATTAACAATGCACTAACAAGGACTCGGAGGGACTGCTGTGACCCTTCTAGTCTCAGCAGTCTTAAGGTGCCTATTAACGGTACAATTCCGCTGCTGATCGATTGTTTCCGATTGCTGTGGTAATTGGTCAGAAAAGATTGAGTGTGCCCATTAATGGTCAAAATCCCGCTTAACAATCCAATCAGATCGATGTAGTTAATCCAAAAAACTGATCAATTCCATTTATCTGATTGAATTGGTTTGGGGGAACAGGGGCAAACGCAGGATTTTTAAGGGGGGGATTCCTGAAAGGTCCAGAAGCACTTATGTCCCCGAGTGCTTCCGAATACAGGTGGCTCCATACTGCCCATGCACAAAAGTGCGCTGGCGTATTACGGGGCTGCCTGTCTTTGGAAGTACTCAAGGACTGAGGGCTTCTGGTAGCAGCAAATTTGAACGGGGTACAGCGCTGGAACAACTCCCCGAGAGAGGAACAGGAGATAGACTTAGTTTGGACAATTCAGTGGAATATGCTACATAGTGTCACATAGCGCAAGCGATACCCATATGATGCAGGGATATATGCATCTGCGGAAGATGTCGGTGCTATATAAATACTAAATAATAATAATTTGCCTCACCAGGATTGCACTTTTATTTAGCTTTCCTGTAAGACAAGAACACACAGTCAGCCAGCCAGCACTAGGGGAAGAGGGAAACAAAGGTGAATGAGGGAGAGCTGGTGCACACCAAGAGGGCTTCTGAGCGTTTTTCAAATCGACAGTGATTTGAAAAGCGCTTGGCTAATGTTACCCAATGAGGGTGTTCTCACAGCAGCGTTGTGATTTTTTTCAAAATCGCAGGTATATTTCATGTAGCATTTTTTTTAAACAATTCATTTAGAAATCGCTCTGAAAATCGCTTCACAAAATTGCACTCACTAATTGCTAGCAATTGCTATTGTGATTTTGGCATGCATTAGCTCAGTAAGAGGAGGAGTGGAGAGAGACTGAGAATAGCCTGATATGGAGCAGAGAGCTTATCTGTATTGCAGAAAGCAGCCCTCCTGGAGTCTTGGGACTGTCAAAAACTTTTCACCTTGTTTAACACCTTATCCACACATGCAGTCATTATAACAATGAGGAGAGACCAGACAGATGTTTGCCCACAGACCCTCCAGGCAAGCTCTGCATCAGGCTGTGTATATTTACCAGCTTGCCTGCACTTTTATCAGCTAGCCTAGTGTTTTACCTGAATAACCCAGACACAAATCTCTGAATAAAAGGCTGCCTGGGGGGAGATTGCCCCCCTTCCAGCCAGCACTAGGGGAAGGAGGAAAACAATAGTGAATGCAGAGAGAGTATCTGTATTGCAGTCCCCCATCACACAGTCTACTTGCATGTAATGTGTCTCCTGTCCCTGCCAGCCAAATCCAAAAAAGCCTCTCACACAAGCTGCAGGCAGCCCTCCTGGAGTTTAGGGACTGTCAAAACTTTTCAACCTGTGAAATTCCTTTTGTAGCTGTCTACATGCAGTCTTTACAATAGTGAAAGAGCTGAGTTTTTCCCACAATCCCTGCAGGAGGAAAGCCTTTACCAGCTCGCCCGCTTCAGCGATTTCAGGGAATTTTTTTTAAAGGGACAGAAGTCTCAGGGGGGTGTTCCATACACCCAGAACCCTGATCTGGATACGCCAGTGGGGAAATTCGGGCATTTATGAGCGTGACCGATTGCTTCTGATCACTTACTGCGGTGATCGTAATGGGCACCTTAAGGGCCTAGAGAAACTAGCTCACTACTGTCTGCTTTCAGCAACGTGTATTAGTCTGTAACATTGATGTGTTGCTGAAAAGCATACAGAAGGGTGTTAGTGTGTTTAAACCCTCAAACTAACCCTATGCGGATCATTTATGGTATAATATGCTAAGCCAATTGATCTGTTTCAGACTGGAATTTGATCAGAAAGTAATTAATACCTACCCTATACGACAAACTCAGTTTTGATGGATTTAGAAAATTTTTTTTTTGCCTTGTACCCCCTATCCTCCTTAAAGTGAACCTTAAGCCAGAAAAAAAAAAATGAGTTTTACTCACCTGGGGCTTCTACCAGCCCCCTGCAGCAGTCCTGTGCCCTCGCAGCCACTCACTCATCCTCTGGTCCCCCGCTGCCAGCTAGTTTCGTTTTTGCCGACAGGCCCGTCAGGACTGGCCATGCGTAGCTTTTTCCGCATTCCCGACTGTAATTAGCGCTATTGCGGGCCGCAACGCGTACAAAAATACGCGTTGCCGCATATCTATGCGTGCGTAATGCGGCAACGCGTATTTTTGTAAAACTCATTTTTTTTTCCTGGCTTAAGTGTCCCTTTAACATATGTAGCAATTTTGATAGCAATAACATTCATGGGGGCTTTGCTATTCACCGCCAAAGTCGTCACAAAATTACCCGTAAATTCCGCTTAAATTCATGCGTAATTCCGAATGCTTATACAATGTCAATTGAATTAACAATTCGTAATTACGCATATGCGTATATGCAAAAATGCAAAAATGAATGTGTGATTTCACATAATCGTAATTAGCTGATTACAATCATCACTGAGCCCCTCCAACAGAAGAAAGACTTCTAGATAATCAATATGTTACATCAGCCCTTCTCAACTTTTTTTTACCCTGGTGGAACCCTCCAAATTATTTTTGGATCTCAAGGAACCCCTGTATTATGGAGGAAGTGAGGATATATTTTGCAGGATGCAAGGTCTTTAAAAGTGGCTGTGGTTGTTCATTGTAACAGCCTTGGTCTTTAGGCCCCATCCCTTGCTTCTTCCTATTATAGTAGCGAATGTTAGTGTTTTTGCCATAGACCCCATAGTGCTCCCCTATAACAGGACTCTGTATTATGCTACACCTTATTATAGTGCTACTAATTATACTACCTTCCTATTCTAAAGCTTTTTTTATTAATGTGCTCTTTATTATTCTGAACTCCAATTTACTAGTACCCCTATTATAGTGTGCTCTATTATACTCCACCCCCACTTCATTTGGGGAGAGCATACAATGAGTGAAATGGAGGCACTTTTGTAACTTTCTAAGCCTGCTATTGTCACGGGAGGTGACAAAAAATGCCATGGAACCCCTGCAAAGACGTCAAGGAACCCTGCAGTTCCATGGAACCCTGGTTGAGAAGCCTGCTGCCTGTGTTACATAGTCTAATTTTTACACCCTGTATGTTTTATGTATTTATAGTAGTAACAGTTCTGTAGTGTGAATAATCTCTCTCTCTCTCTCTCTCTCTCTCTCTCTCTCTCTCTCTCTCTCTCTCTCTCTCTCTCTCTCCTTTGAGTCCGACAGGAGAAAGGCACTATACAAATACTGAAATTATATATATATATATATATATATATATATATATATATATATATATATGCAAATGACCTTGGTTAACACCACATGAGCATACAGAACATTTAGTGCATGAAGTTCTACATAGTGAAAGTGAAACATGTTGTGTACATATTGTGAGCAGAAAGCAAGGGTGATATATAGGGGTGCGACTATAAGGGAGCAGCCCCTGGGACTGCAGGGGGCCCAGAGCTGTAAGGACGCCCCAACTACTCCCTCTGATAAATGGGTCCATCCTTCAGATCAGGTGTTTGCATGGCTACACTTGTTTTATGACCCAGTCAAGTTGGGGCCCCAGACTGTGAGGGTCACCAGTGGTTGGCAAGGGAAATGCCCCTTCGATATAGCAATCATGGTGCTGCAGAACCATTAAATATGTGTTTATGTGAATATATTTTATGAATTCCAATGTTTACACCAGTGGGATGATCTGTTTACATTCCTTCTGCCTGTTTTCTCTGTATTCTCGCTAAATTGTTTATTCAGTAAACTAATGTTTGAAAAAAATGAAAAAAAAATAATTCTCTTCAGGAAGCTTTTACCTAAAGTGTACAAAAGTATTTCATAGGAGCATAAACTAATAGTGCTCAGTAAACATGCTGAACACATATCAAGCCTCACTATGTCAGGATAATGAAGCCAGAGGTCAGCAGTCTGTGAGGTGCTGAATGGTCACACAGTTGTACATGGGCAGCAGTTTTCCTTTGGGTGTATCTTCTATCTGACCACTGGGCATGGGAGGTCTTGCTGCCCTTCTCTCTATAAAAGTGGAGAGTGTGGAGTAGACCAATACATCTATCCTGCATCTCTGTCTGTAACTCCCGACAACCACAAACAACAAGCAAAGATGACTTTCTCTGATGCTGAGAAGGCTGCCATTCAGGCTATCGTGAGCAAAGCCTCTGGACATGAGAAAGTTCTTGGCGGTGAAGCACTGGAAAGGTATCCTCTTTACTTTATTTCAAAATGAAAATGTTTTTTTATTGAACAGAAAGGTTAACTATGTAACATCATGTAGCGACAGGAATCCCTTTAATACTATATTTGCGTTCATATTGATGTCTAATATGATACAATATTCATTCATTTTATATTCCCTACAAAACCCAACTCCAGGGAAAAAAATATGTACTTTTCTGTATAGTTTAGCTAAGGGATAGGACCAGGAACCGTTAAAAATGTAGCAAGGCACTCCTTTTTAAAAGGGTGCCCGCTATAGTAGCCAGTTCCCCCCCCCCCCTAGATTTTTGTCCGTTGTAGTGAAAAATTTTGCTACCCATCATATTTTGCAACTTGCCATAGAGGACAGTGTATGACTGTGTAGGCGTGGCTTCTCTCTGTTAACACGCCTGTAATTTTTTGCAACCACAGATCCCATTGGGCTAGAAGAGGGATTGTTCCCTCCAGGGGGGGTTATTAGTTGAGCAAGAGGGGAGGGTTCTGTGTGAGAGTAGGGTTTGGTTGGGTTGCATTTTCTGATACAGTTAGGTTAAAGTCAATGGTTAGGTTGCACTTTCTGATAGCTATACGTATAAATAAATGCAACCGGTTGCAAAATCTGATAAAGTTGCAAAAAATTTCACCACACCGGGCTTCCCCAAATCCATCACGGTGGGGTGGGGTGGGGGGGGGATCAGGCCAGGAGCTGGAGGGGGGGTCCTGTATGTGCAGAATGGCAGATGAGGGGAGCGTTATACATCACCTGCACCCCACAAGATCGTCTTCACTTCCTGTTCAGTTTCCAAGTGCCGTGCAGCCAGCCAATACCCATGGGGCTTCAGTCAGGAAGCTGCATGGTGATTGGCTGCCTGAATGGCACTTGTAAACTGAACAGGAAGGAAAGAGGACAAGTATCGCCACCAGGAGCAGGAAATAATGCTCCATTGCCCACCCCCAGCTGCCGCTTCCTGGCCCCCACAATTTTTGAATGCCCCCGCGATGGTGGAGGTCATGAGGGCCCCTGATTAACAAACTAAAAAATAACTGTAACTTTCACTGCTTTTGCCCCTGCTTCAACACCTACTTAACTTCCTGTTAGGAAAGGAAGTATGGGAAAATGTCCCCGGTTGAGAATACAAATAGCATTGAAAGCCTGAAAGTGTTTTCATACTAAATGCAATCTAAAATGTCACTTTGACTGTAGTTGATCTTTTGCCTGTTTACGGTACATATTTTTTTTGTAGTTACATACATAACAGGATGTCCAATAGAAAATGTATCATGGGTAATATAGTAGTTGTTGATATGATGATAATTATTATTATCATTATTAAACCTCTATATGATTCCTTGAAATGAAGGAGTGCCCTCAGCATATCTGACATGGCACCTTCCAGTATTACTTCACTTAGTTCTGTTCTTCATCTGAGAATGTTACTGTTCATATTAAACTGTTAATATATGATGATTTTATCCATTTGTATTATGCCTAGTGCTTCTGATCTAGAAATTGAAGGAAAGACATACCATATACTCATGTAGGGCCTGATTAACTAAAGGCTTGCCCAAAAATATATATTAACTGGAATCATGATCTGGCGAACCTGGACTGGTTGGCCCAAATATTGCAGCATATTCAGGCAGCACACAGCAATTTTACTTGTACTCACCCCAAGTTACCTAGGTAATGCATGTGTTGCTAGAGTATCAGGCGCTACTATGGCAACCTTGCAATGCACACGTTACCTAAGTATGGGTTGCTGTAATTGTGCCACCTGCCCTACACAAAGGGCTAGTACAGGTAAAACCTCCATGTACAGCCTACTGTTTGTTAGATAATAACATTCTCCGTTATTAAGTGGTTAGACTTTGCCATTGATAATTGGATTCTAAGCGAAGGCTGCTGAGAGAGAGGTTTCTGAATTACTACTTATGTATTTGCAGTTGTGTTCAGCATCCTAGCAACAGTTTTTGTTTTTTTGTTTGTTTTAAATACATCTAGAACACCCTGCAGTTTATTTAAAAACTTGGGGAAGCCTTAATAAATGAGATCCCTAGTGTGAAATATATATATTTCCTGACAGAAGAAATAGCTGCATGCTTGTTTCAGGTGTGTGATTCACACACTACTGACCAGAAAGATCAGCAGGACGGCCAGGCAACTGGTATTGTTTCAAAAGTGTTTCAAAAGCTATCCCGTATATTTGTATATTTAAAATTAGTTCCTATGCCTTTTCCAGCATAAACTTTTTTAATTAAGCAAAAAAAATGTATGTTTATGCAACTTGTTCCCCTATTTGCAAGGCCTAATAATGTCATGTTTAATTCCTAGGCTGTTTCTGAGCTATCCCCAGACCAAGACCTACTTCAGTCACTTTGATGTGAGCCATGGATCAGCTGATGTCCAGAACCATGGTGGCAAGGTCCTGAGTGCCCTGGTAGAGGCTGGCAAACACCTGGATGACCTGGAGGGCTGCCTGTCCAAACTTAGTGACCTCCATGCCTACAACCTGAGAGTGGACCCCGGAAACTTCAAGGCAAGTCTCACAATTAAATTAAAGAAGTATTTATGTTTTGGCCTATTTATCACTTTTTATCACTTGAAATATTTATTTCAACAAAATCTTTTTACATGTGACATGATAGCACTGGTTCTAAATTGTATTTATAAAGTGAGAACATATTATACATTGCTGGTCAATAAATATGGGTTTCCACTGTTTACCATTTCCTCCCGCATTTCAAAAACATACTGATAAGTTAATTGGTTCCCCCCAGAATTAGCCTCAGACTATGATAGGGACATTAGACTGTGGGCTTGATTCACAAAAGAGTGCTAACTGATAGCACAGCCGTTTTCGCGTGAGTTTTCGCATTGTGTGCGATCGCGAATTTTCTCGCGAAACGGTAACGGTTTCGTGCACAAATGCTAATTTTTCACGCGAAACCGATATCGTTTGTGCACGAAAATTTGCGTTTGTGCACAAAAAAGTTATCGTTTTCGTGCAAAAATTCGTGATCGCGCGCAATGCAAAAATTCATGCGATAACAGCCGTGCTATCAGTTAGCACTCTTTTGTGAATCAAGCCCTAAGACTAGGGATTACAGTGTGAGCTCCTCCGAAGGACAGTAAGTGGCATTTCTGTGTACTCTGTACAGCACTGAAAGGTGCCAGCGCAGTATAAATGTAAAAGAGTAATAATAATAATAATGTCTCAATAAAGTTTATTATGAAATATACAGTAGTTACCAACTAATGAACTGTCAATGTGTTATGTTAGAGAGATTCCCTAAAAAAATTAAAAAGGGCAAAACACTGGCAGAATTATCACTTTAGACATCAAAATAATATAGCGAAATAATATAGCAAAAGAGAATTCTATTCCATAGTGAAAAAACAAAACAAACATTGCTTTGGCAAATTTATAGGTAATATTTCCTTATGTGTTTCCACATATGGTAATACAGTGCTTGACTTTATTTTAAGCATTTCAATAGTAGTGGCTCACTTTCCAGAACCATATGTATATGGAACACCAAAATAATTATTTGACTTACTGTACCCACAAAATATCTCACAATGGCATTTACTTAGTACACAGACAGTATTTATTTATTTCTGGAGGGAGGACACATACCCAAAACAGATAAATTAATTGGCGTTCCCCTAAAATTTGCCCTAGAGTACAATGGAAATATGACAATGGTAGGGATTAGGTTGTCAGCTCCTTTGAGGGACAGTTAGTGATATGACTTCATACACTGTAAAGCACTGCAGAAGATGTCAGCGTTATACAAATACTAAACAATAATGATGATTTTTGAACCAAAATATTACAAACATTGATTTATTAGTATTATAATTTTTAATATGTATAGCACCAACATCTTCCCCAGTGCTGTACAGAGTACAAAACAGGCAATGTAGGAGAGAATAGGTACATAAGTAATTCAACACATAGTATAATCAGTACATCCAGTAATACAAGCAACAATTGTTGCTGTATTGTATAAAAACATCCAGTAACATAGGCACATGTTCATTGGATAGATAAAGTGCAGCAGAAACACTATGGGGAGTATTCTGCCCTTGCAAGATTGCAATCTAGAGAGTAGTAGTGAGCAGGTGGCATTAGGTGAGAAGATGATGAGATAGCAGATGTAGTGTCGGACTGGGAGGTGGAAAAGCTGAGGAAATCCACCTGCTGGCCAAGCAGCAGAAACCCTGTACTATCACTCCCAATAGAAACCTGCAGCAAGTCTTTGCTGTGAGAAGCAACACATGATTACTGCTGCTTGGCCAGCAAGTGGACTTCCTCAGCTTTTCCACCTCCCAGTCCAACACTGAGCAGATGAGGCAGGGAGCAATTCACCATGACAACTGATTGGCTTACCTTTACTCATTTTCAAGTAAAGTGGCAAAGGTGATATACTAACCATCTTTCTTCTCCATTACAGCTGCTGTCACACACCATCCAGGTTACCCTGGCCTGTCACTTCGGAGCTGAATTTGATGCCACAACCCAAGCTGCTATTGACAAGTTCCTCGCAGTTGTGTCTAATGTGCTTACTTCCAAGTACAGATAAATGTATTAAGTATTAGTATTATCATTTAATAAAACTCTAACACATACAAGTCTATTCTGCATTTCTATTTTTATGTAATTTGAAGAAAGTTTTAAATGGCTATTTAAATAACTTAACATTATTGAGCACGATTGCCACATTTCTCGTGAGTTTGTTTCCTTCTAAGAAAATAAAATTTAGCATAAAACGGGCAAAAAGAAAACTCTAAAAATAAGTTGTTCCTAACTTTCTTAAAGTGAATTCAAGCTGGTGTAAATTTGTATTACAAAACATACTACCTGATCCGGGGGCAAGCCGCGTCAGGTAGGATCCATCCCCGCCTCTCCCTGACCCCCTGAAGCCTGTAATGGCTTACTTTCACTTCCAGGGGTCAGGGGTCACAACGCAGTATACAGAGCTCTGTGCTCTCATCCGAGAAGCACAGAGCTCAGAAAGCACCATTGAGAGGAGGGAGGGGGCATTTCTGACGCCCAGGGTTGGCGTTTTGCAACAGTGCCTCTGCAAGGGACACCCCTTTGCATTTTGCATTTTGGTAATTTTAGGCGGTTGCAACACTGAAAGCTGAGGGGACACAGAGGCATGACATAGAGCAGGGAACATGTGTCCCGTATGCCCCCCTGAATCTGCCTCGTGTACACTCTAATATAACTTTTCCCATCTCATTACTTTTTTGATTAGTGAGTGTTAAATCATTGCTGGATGAATAAGTTTATTACATTGAAAAGAAACAGCAACAATGACTCATGAGAGAGGTTTTGTACATAAGGACCTGTGGCTCCAGAACTGTGATAAAAGTATTTTTCAACCAACTGTGGAGTAAAGGAGGGGAAGCATGAGTTCATCCACAGGTTCTGAATAGAGATGGCCCGAACCTTCGATTTTCGGGTTCGCGAACTTCCGGAAAAAGTTTGGTTCGCGTGAACTTCCGCGAACCGCAATAGACTTCAATGGGGAGGCGAACTTTGAAACCTAGAAACACTTATGCTGGCCAGAAAAGTGATGGAAAAGATGTTTCAAGGGTTCTAACACCTGGAGGGGGGCATGGATGAGTGGGATAGACGTCAAAAGTCCTGGGAAAAAATCTGGATTTGACGCAAAGCAGCATTTTAAGGGCAGAAATCACATTGAATGCTAAATTGCAGGCCTAAAGTGTTTTAAAACATCTTGCATGTGTATACATCAATCAGGTAGTGTAGTGTATTGCTTCACACTGACAGACCAAACTCACTGTGTTACGCGCCGCAATCAGCTGTTTGCGTAGTGACGGCCGTGCTGGACTACTGCGCACTAGTGTTAGGCGAACACCTGGATGTTCGGGTTCGGGCCGAACAGGCCGAACATGGGCCAGATGTTCGGCATGTTCGGCCCGAACCCCGAACTCAATGGAAGTCAATGGGACCCCCGAACATGCCCATTTTGGGGGCCCTATGGGGTCGCAGGCATAAGGGGGGAGCATGCCCCGATCGCGGGGGGGGTCGGAAATTCCCCCCACCCCCTCCGCTAGCGCTCCCCGCTCTGCCCGCTTCCCCATAAAAAAAGTTTAATGCAAGTTAAATAGTACCGGTGGCTGGCAGGGGGTGGGGGGAATTTCCGACCCCCCCCCCCCCCCCGCAGTTCGGGCGAACCCAAACAGTTTGGCCGAACACCATTAGGTGTTCGGCCGAACTAGAACATCACCCGAACAGGGTGATGTTCTGCAGAACCCGAACAGTGGCGAACACTGTTTGCCCAACACTACTGCGCACCATGGCGAGATTGCTCTTCCTCACTCAGTGATATCAGGTAATGTCTGGCTGCCTTATCAACTTTCGATGGCTCTTTCTCTACCATCGTTAAAGCTTACTGCTCAGTACCTGCAACGAGAATCTATTATGGAGGCCAAGTCTGCCATTGTGACCACGGGTAATGACCAGGGGAATCGGGGTTCAATTCCGGTCCGGAGTTAGAGCCTGAGAAACGGCTACCACCAAACATCCAAGGAAGGCAGCAGGCATGGCAATGCATGTCCCGAGGTAGTGACCAAAAATAACAATACAGGAGGACTTTCAAGGCCCTGCTGTATATGAGATGAATCAACTTTAAATCCTTTAACGAGAATCTGTTATGGAGGACAATGATGACACCACTTGCCTTTCACGAGAATCTGTTCTGAAGGGCAAGCCTGCCATCCATTCAAGTGAAAGGTATGCACTGACTGCCAGATATAATACAATGTGCAGTTACAGATGCAGTGAAAGGTATGCACTGACTTGACTAATACAATGTGCAGTCACACAGGTGCAGTTAACAGGTATGCACGGAGTGGTATATCACACTGCATGCACGTGCATAGGTAGATGGGTGCACTGAACATAACAGGTAGGTATATGCAGTGATGAGGTGGATGCACTCAGCACAACAGGTAGGTATATGCAGTGATGAGGTGGGTGCACTCAACACAACAGGTAGGTATATGCAGTGATGAGGGGGGTGCACTCAACACAACAGGTAGGTATATGCAGTGATGAGGTGGGTGCACTCAACACAACAGGTAGGTATATGCAGGGATGAGGTGGGTGCACTCAACACAACAGGTAATATGCAGTGATGAGGTGGGTGCATTGAACACAACAGGTACGTATATTCAGTGATGAGGTGGATGTGACTGAATGTGCTGGGTCTGGCAGTGGCACACACACAGTATGAATTATCAAGGCTGTCTATGCAACACAAGTGTCAGTGGGACACACACACACACAAGAAATAGATCACAAGAACAAGATTAGCTCTCAAGAGAGCTGTTGTGGGGTGCTATTTTAGCAATAAGAATCAGCAAAGAGCAAGCTAAGAAGCCTACAAGAGCCTAACTAATCTTTCCCTCTACCTCGTTCCAAGCGTGCGTTCCACTGACGTCACTTCCTGCAACGCTGCAGGAAGTGACGTCAGTGGAGCACATGCTTGGAACGAGGAAGAGGTGAGTCCTACCCGCCCGTGCCTCTTACACATAGCGGCTGCTTGTATTTAAGGCTGGAGGGGAGCGGAGCATGGGGGACCCAGGCGAGGGAGGGGGGGGTCCGACCCCCCTCCCCGCCGCTAGGCCCAATACCCCCGTCCTGCCAGCTACCCCTCCAGCTCGGCGGCCGGCTCCCCGCACCCACGGACGGGCGGGTGCCGCCCCTGGAATTTTGCCGCCTGAGGCAAAAGTTTCACCCCGCCTCATGAGCGGGCCGGCCCTGTACCTATCTGATGCCTAACCCTAAGCACCACAGCACATACTACCTTCCTGATACCTAAAACTAACCCCCCTCCCCCCTGGCACACACTGCCTGCATGACGCCTAACCCCCCCCTCCCCCCAGCACGCACTGCCTTCCTGACACCCAACCCTAAACACCCAGCACACACAGCCTGCCTGACGCCTAACCCTAAACCCACTCCAGAAGACACTACCCACCTTATGCCTAACCCTAAACCCCCCACCTCCCCAGAACACACTACCTACCCGATGCCTAACCCTAAACCCCCCACCTCCCCAGCACACACTACCTGCCTGATGCCTAATCCCCCCTCCCCACTCCCCCGCCACTAGCCCCTTTGCCAGAAAATAAATACAAAGTTCTCAAGCGCCGCCATAAGCACCAATTGAAATATTGGCATTGAGCTGTACCAGCGCTCGCTAATTATCGTGCGCCCAAATTACGGCTCAATGCCAATAATTCTGTAGGTACCTATGGCGGCACCCAAAATTCTGGCGCTAGCAGGCACCCAAATTGCCTGCTTCGCTTCTTGGAGTGTTTCACCTTCATACTCATTGAACTGGACACATGTTCAAATGAAAACGTTGTCAGTCATTTCAAATATATGTATACCCTGTGTAGAAATGTAATTAATTAGCAGGCCAATTAGATGCAGGTGGCACCTCTGGCAATATTCAGCATGCCATGTACCAGATTCCAGACCTAAATTACTGGTTCACAAGCTAAGTGGTTCAGGTTCAAGTCATCTGTAGAGATGTCGCGAACCTCCGATTTTCGGTTCGCGAACCGGGTTCGCGAACTTCCACGGAAGGTTCGGTTCGCGGAAAAGTTCGCGAACCGCAATAGACTTCAATGGGGAGCAGAGCCGGATTAAGGTTAAATGGGGCCCTAAGCAAAGTAACTGATTTGGGCCCCCCCATCATGTCATAATAGAATCAGAAGATATTGCAGCTGCACAGCAACATGCCGCACACACCGAGGCAGCCAAGCTACTGGTTGCTATGGGCAACAGCCCACTTTCCTCTGTGGGTGCACAATGCAGGGAATAGCAGCGGCAAAATGCAAAGTGAGAGATGAATGGCTGGGACATTTGCACTCAGGAGCAGGGGCACCCCTGTGAAGAGGGCGCCAGATATCACAGCAGCAGCACTTTCCCCCTGCATCTCCAGCCTGGCAATAGCAGAAAGCTCTGGACACCGCCAAACTGGAAGCTGTTCCCCAGACAGAATTATATAACCACCCCCACCACCGAACATCCGATTTTCTCCCAAACTAGACAGCCACGATGCAGCCTCCATCCCAGTGAATACGATAGTCCAGCAGAGAAGGCAACCACAGCGGGGGAGAATGACAGCACCAGATGACTCACATTCACCTATTGCGATCCAAGCAATAGAGGTCCCGTCATCCGGAGCCCATCTGTCTCCTCTAGAGTGCTGCCGCTCTGTTACTACTACTATTACTACTTCCTACTTCCTGTCTGATCTGAGAATCAGGAAGTTCAGAGCGAGCGGCTGCACTGTAGAAGAGACAGATGGGTTTCAGATGACGGGATCTCTATCGCTTGGATCATGGATAGGTGAGTCAGCGTTTGCCATCTGCTGCTATCATTCTTGCTGCAGCTGTGGTTCTCTGTGGGAAGGGAGAGAGGAGTGGGCAGTGGCAGAGCGCACAGTAGCAGGAAGGGGGACCTAGGAGGAGAGCCTGGCTCTGAAGACAATCAGCAGCGCACGGCATCATTTGACAAGACAAGACAAATAACATTTATATCGCGCTTTTCTCCTGGCGGACTCAAAGCGCCAGAGCTGCAGCCACTAGGACGCACCCTATAGGCAGTAGCAGGGTTAGAGAGACTTGCCTAAGGTCTTCTACTGAATAGGTGCTGGCTTACTGAACAGGCAGAGCCGAGATTCGAACCCTGGTCTCCTGTGTCAGAGGCAGAGCCCTTAAAGGGACTCCAAGCAGTGCCTGTGGGTATTCCTTTAAGCATACCCACAACTAATTAATTACATTCTCACACCTACCAGCATGATGTTTGTAATTATCCCCTCTTTCCAATGATAGATAAACTGCCACCCTACGCCTTTTAGTTTTCGCTATTTTCGCAATCGGAATTGCTGTGGCCACGATTTCGATTGCGAAAATAGCAAAAAATTAAAAGGCATAGGGTGGCGGTTTATATATCATTGGAAAGAGGAGAAAGAGAGCTTTAAAATGATATGCACCTTTCCATAGTTACTGCACTGCTCAGAGTCCCTTTAACCATTATACCTTCCAGCCACCGCTGACAGGATGGAGAGGGCTGGTTTATGTGCTGATGGGGCCCCTTTGACTCTGAATGGGGCCCCAAGCGACTGCTTTTGTTGCCTGGTCAGTAATCCGGCCCTGATGGGGAGGCGAACTTTGAAAAATAGAAAAAATTATGCTGGCCACAAAAGTGATGGAAAAGATGTTTCAAGGGGTCTAACACATGGAGGGGGGCATGGCGGAGTGGGATACATGCCAAAAGTCCCGGGGAAAAATCTGGATGTGACGCAAAGCAGCGTTTTAAGGGCAGAAATCACATTGAATGCTAAATTGCAGGCCTAACGTGCTTTCAAACATCTTGCATGTGTATACATCAATCAGGGAGTGTAATTAAAGTACTGCTTCACACTGACACACCAAACTCACTGTGTAACGCACCGCAAACAGCTGTTTGTGTAGTGATGGCCATGCTGGACTACTGCGCAACATGGCGAGATTGCTCTTCCTCACTCAGTGATGTCAGGTAATGTGTGACTTCCTTCTCAACTTTCCATGGCATTGTTACAAAGCTTACGTTTTGTTTTTAAATTACATTTTCTACTTGCTGTGTACTTGTTCAGTACCGCTACAATGAGAATCCTGTGGAGGCGGGCAAGTCTGCCATTGTGACCCCGGGTAATGGTCGGGGAATGAGGGGTTTGAATCCGGTGTGGAGCCTGAGCAACGGCTACCACTACACATCCAAGGAGGGCAGTGGACAAGCATGCACGCCCGCCCGCCCCGAGGTAGTGACCAAAAATAACAATACAGGAGGAGGACTTTCGAAGCCCTGCTGTGTATTTGAAATGAATGTACTTTAAATCCTTTAACGAGAACCAGTTATGGCGGGCAAAGATGACACCACATTCCTTTCACGAGAATCATATGGAGGCAGGCAAATATGCCATTTGTGACCCCGGGTAATGGCCGGGGAATGAGGGATGGAATCCGGTGTGGAGCCTGAGAAACGGCTACCACTACACATCCAAGGAGGGCAGCAGGCAGGCATGCACGCCCGCCCCGAGGTAGTGACCAAAAATAACAATACAGGAGGCGGACTTTCGAGGCCCTGCTGTGTATTTGAAATGAATTAACTTTAAATCCTTTAACGGGAATCCGTTATGGAGGGAAAGTCTGCCATTGTCACCGTGGGGAATGAAGGTTGGATTCCGGCCCGAAGTGGGAGCCTGCTGAGACCCATGCTGTAGCTGCCCTGACCGTGCTTTGCAGACCAGGCATCTGTGGTCAGATGGACCCTTGAGCCAGCGGAAGACAAACCAAGTCGAAAGCATTTGCCAAGAATGTTTTACGGAGGGCAAGTTTTTTTGCCCTTTTTTTTAAATTTTTAGAAAATGATAGATGGTTGTATTTTTAAATTGTTTGAAAGTTTAGATGGTTGTATTTTTAAATTGTTTAAAAGTGTATCAATTCAAGTGCAAATTATGCACTCACTGCCAGGTATAATGTGCAGTCACAGATGCAGTGAAAGGTATGCAGTGACTGCAAACAGCCGTTTGTGTAGTGACGGCCGCGCTGGACTGGTGCGCACCATGACGAGAGTGCAGGTGATGGTGGCTTTTCAGCCCATATGCTCGCCTGGCTGATGTAGCTGAATGACAGAACAGTGACTGTCCAGCTGATCAAATTTGTTCTGACCACAATGAAGCAACGACCTTATTATCTTTTTGTGTGCCACCCCCACCCGAGACACTCAAATAGCCGGCGGTCATTGCTTCATTATGATGCGCAAGCCCCTTCACCGCGGCAAGGTAATGATCACGAAGGGGGATGGGCACATGTACACGCACCAGAAAAATTAGTGTAGCGGCAAGTTAAAAATTCAGGAATCCGCCTAGAATCCTGGACCCTGTTGGTAGTGGCGGAGAAGGCAGTCAAGCGGCCTGCAGGCAGAGATGCTGTGTGTGGGGACTGACTTAGTCTGTAGCCCTCCGTGATCCATTCCTCATTCATTTTGATAAAGGTCAGGTACTGAACACTGTCGTGACTTAGGCGACTTCTCTTCTCAGTAACTATGCCTCCAGCTGCACTGAAGGTCCTTTCTGACAGGACGCTTGCGGCAGGGCAAGAGAGAAGTTGTATGGCAAATTGGGACAGCTCTGGCCACAGGTCAAGCCTGCGCAACCAGTAGTCCAAGGGTTCATCGTCGCTTTTCGCAGAGTCTACATCCACACTCAAGGCCAGGTAGTCGGCTACCTGTCGGTCCAGGCGTTGGTGGAGGGTGGATCCGGATGGACTATGGCGAGGAGTTGGACTAAAGAACGTCCGCATGTCCGACATCACCCTGAGATCACTGGAGCATCCTGTTCTTGCCTGCGTGGACTTGGGAGGAGGAGGGTTACTGCCAGTGGTACCTTTATTGCGTTGTGCAGCCACATCACCCTTAAATGCATTGTAAAGCATCATCAACAGCTTGTTCTGCTAGTGCTGCATCCTTTCCGCCTTTTGTTGAGTTGCTAAGAGGTCCGCCACTTTGTGCCTGTACCGAGGGTCTAGTAGCGTGGCCACCCAGTACAGGTCATTCGTCTTGAGTTTTTTTATACAGGGGTCCCTCAACAGACTGGACAACATGAAAGAGGACATCTGCACAAAGCTGGATGAAGACGTACTCTCCATCTCCTCTTGCTCTTCCTCAGTGACGGGACGCAACTCCTCTTCCTCCCCCCAGCCACGAACAATACCACGGGAACGTGGAGCAGCAGAAGCCCCCTGTGATGGCTGCCGCGGTTGTTCTCCTTCCGCCGCCTCTTCCTCCTCCACAGAAACACCTTCCTCATCATCTCCATCATCAGAGTCTGACTCCTCTCCTTCCCCACACGACTCCTCTTCTTCCTCCTCCTCCCCCCTCTGTGCTGCCGCCGGTGTTGTGGAAACATCGGGTTCGTGTGTAAATGGCTCCCACGACTCCTGCTGCCCTAACTCTTCTTGTTCACGCTCCTCCACAGCTGTATCCACCACTCTACGCACGGCACGCTCCAGGAAGTAGGCGTAGGGGATCAAGTTGCTGATGATGCCCTCATCGCGACTCACCAGTTTGGTCACCTCCTCAAAGGGCTCCATGACCCTGCATGCATTTTGCATCAGTGTCCAGTTGTTGGGCTACAACATCCCCATCCTCCCAGATTGTGTCATTGTACTGTAATGATACAGGTACTGGGTGACGGCTTTCTCCTGGTCTAGCAGGCGAGAGAACATCAGCAGGGTGGAATTCCAGCGAGTCGGGCTATCGCAAATCAGGCGTCTCACCGGCAAGTTGATTCTACGCTGAATCTCCGCAGAGCGTGCCATGGCCTTGTAAGAGCGCCTGAAATGCCCACACAACTTCCTGGCCTGCTTCAGGACGTCCTCTAAGCCTGGGTACTTGGACACAAATCTTTGCACGACCAGATTAAGCACATGTGCCATGCAGGGTATGTGTGTCAGCTTTCCCAAATTCAACGCAGCATTGAGATTGCTGCCATTGTCACACACCACGTTGCCGATCTCAAGCTTGTGCGGGGTCAGCCATTGCTCCACTTGTTTGTTAAGAGTAGCCAGGAGAGCTGCTCCAGTGTGACTCTCCGCTTTCAGGCAAGACATGTCTAACACTTCATGACACCGTCGCACCTGGCATGCAGCATAGGCCCTGGGGTGCTGGGGCTGTGTAGCTGGAGAGGAGATGGCGGCACCAGCCAAGGAGGAGGAGGAGGAGGATGACGACAGCGAAGCGGTGATAGCAGGTGGAGAGGAGGTGGCTGGAGGCCTGCCTGCAAGCCGTGGAGGTGTGACAAGTCGGTCCTCTGCGCAGCCACGTACTCCCTGCTTGCTGCCATCGGTCACCAGGTTGACCCAATGGGCTGTGTATGTAATGTAGTGGCCCTGCCCGTGCTTGGCAGACCAGGCATCCGTGGTCAGGTGGACCCTTGACCCAACGCTGTGTGCCAGAGATGACACCACTTGCCTCTCAGTACAGTTTGGGTATGGCCTTTTGTGAAAAATAATTGCGGCCTGGTATCTTCCACTGCGGTGTACCAATGGCCACAAACTTACGGAAAGCCTCCGACTCCACCAGCTTGTATGGTAATAGCTGGCGAGCTAATAGTTCCGCCACGTCAGCTGTCAGACGCCGGGCAAGAGGGTGACTGGCAGACATTTGCTTCTTCCGTATCAAATACTTCCTTCACGGACAGCTGGGTACTGCTGTGGGCAGAGGAGAAGGAACCGCTGAAGGGAAGAGGCGGTGTGGAGGAGGGTGGCTGTGAAGGTGCAAGGGAGAAAGTGGATGAAGACGATGCACCTGAAGGAGGAAGAGGAGAAGGAGGGTGGCTTGTCTTTTGAGGGGTGCTGCTTTTCCTCCGGTGTTCTTGCCATAGCTGTTTGTGCCTTCTCTCCAGGTGCCTTCGTAAGGCACTTGTCCCTACGTGAGAGTTGGCCTTTCCACGGCTCAATTTTTGCTGGCAGAGACAACAGATGGCTTTGCTCCGATCTGAGGCACACACGTGAAAAAAAATTCCAAACCGCTGAGCCCCCCTGGGCTGATGGCGCTACGGTGGCAACAGCAGCTGAGGTTGAAGGGCATGTTGGCTGTCTGGCCATAGCTGGCGATACATGGCGCCGGACACTGCCCTCAGCTGTTTCTGAGGACGAGCTCCCTCTGCTTCTATCATGGAGTCGTCTCCTTCTACTCTTCTCTGAATCCTCCTCTGAACTGTCCCCCTGGTCATCTCCTCTACCGAGAACATATGTGGTATCCGTATAATCGTCATCATAATCCTCCTGGCCAGCTGCGCTTTCCTCAGAAACCTCCTCAACTGCACCAACTTCAGGTGGTCCATCATCCACATCCACACACGTTACGTCCATACTATCGCCACCTAACTCAGACGTAGGAGGTGGTGTACCTGCGCCTTTTTCTTGTTGTTGCAGTAGTGGCTGTGAATCGGTGATTTCACCACCACCACCACCACCAAATAACTCCTGCGAAGTGTCAAATGCAGCGGATGTGGTGTTTGTTGTAGCGCTGGTGGCTGCGGGAGATGAGGTGTTCTGTGTTAAATACTCAATCACCTCCTCATGATTTTGGGAAGTGATGGCACGTGCCTCCTTCTGAGCACTGTATTTTGGGGCAGGTCCGCACGAAATCACAGCAACACCACCTCGCACAGACCTGCCGGTGCCTGGTGGCCTTCCTCTGGGTCTGCCTCTACCTCTTCCTCTACCTGGTTTGTCAATTTTGTCCATCTCGGGGGGATGCTAGGTATATGCAGTGAGCTGGGTTTACTCAACACAACAGGTAGTTATGTGCACTGATGAGGTGGGTTAAGTAAACGCAACAGGTAGTAGGTATATGCAGTGAGCTGGGTTCACTCAACACAACAGGTAGTAGGTATATGCAGTGAGCCGGGTTCACTCAACACTACAGGTAGTTATGTGCAGTTATGAGGTGGGTTAAGTAAACACAACAGGTAGTAGGTATATGCAGTGAGCTGGGTTCACTGAACACAACAGGTAGTAGGTATATGCAGTGAGCTGGGTTCACTCAACACAACAGGTAGTTATGTGCAGTGATGAGGTGGGTTAAGTAAACACAACAGGTAGTAGTAGGATGCAGTGAGCTGGGTTCACTCAACACTACAGGTAGTTATGTGCAGTGATGAGGTGGGTTAAGTAAACACAACAGGTAGTAGTAGGATGCAGTGAGCTGGGTTCACTCAACACAAAGCTAGGTATATGCAGTGATGAGCTGGGTTCACTCAACACAACAGGTAGTAGGTATATGCAGTGAGCTGGGTTCACTCAACACTACAGGTAGTTATGTGCAGTGATGAGGTGGGTTAAGTAAACACAACAGGTAGTAGGTATATGCAGTGAGCCGGGTTCACTCAACACAACAGGTAGTTTTGTGCAGTGATGAGGTGGGTTAAGTAAACACAACAGGTAGTAGGTATATGCAGTGAGCTGGGTTCACTCAACACTACAGGTAGTTATGTGCAGTTATGAGGTGGGTTAAGTAAACACAACAGGTAGTAGGTATATGCAGTGAGCTGGGTTCACTGAACACAACAGGTAGTAGGTATATGCAGTGAGCTGGGTTCACTCAACACTACAGGTAGTTATGTGCAGTGATGAGGTGGGTTACGTAAACACAACAGGTAGTAGTAGGATGCAGTGAGCTGGGTTCACTCAACACAAAGCTAGGTATATGCAGTGATGAGCTGGGTTCACTCAACACAACAGGTAGTAGGTATATGCAGTGAGCTGGGTTCACTCAACACTACAGGTAGTTATGTGCAGTGATGAGGTGGGCTAAGTAAACACAACAGGTAGTAGGTATATGCAGTGAACTGGGTTCACTCAACACAACAGGTAGTAGGTATATGCAGTGAGCTGGGTTCACTCAACACTACAGGTAGTTATGTGCAGTTATGAGGTGGGTTAAGTAAACACAACAGGTAGTAGGTATATGCAGTGAGCTGGGTTCACTGAACACAACAGGTAGTAGGTATATGCAGTGAGCTGGGTTCACTCAACACAACAGGTAGTTTTGTGCAGTGATGAGGTGGGTTAAGTAAACACAACAGGTAGTAGTAGGATGCAGTGAGCTGGGTTCACTCAACACTACAGGTAGTTATGTGCAGTGATGAGGTGGGTTAAGTAAACACAACAGGTAGTAGTAGGATGCAGTGACTGTGATGCAGAGGGTCAAACAGTGGCATAGCTAGAACCCTCTGGGCCCCGATGCGGAATCTGGATGTGGGCCCCTCCCGGCAACAACAGCCCCCCCTCGCAACACCCGAAGCACACACATATCCAAATCCCCATAGCTGTGCATAGCATGGCTATATCAATTCCGCTTTCCAGCAGCATGGCTGCCACGTTCAATTTGCAAACATACGCAGCACCCAGAGGAAATAGGGCAATTAGTAGCAAGATGCCAGTCTGAAGGAAAATAATCGTTATGTGCGCAGCATTCACCCGATAATAATTATTATGTGCGCAGCATTCACCAGAAAATCGTTATGTGCGCAGCATTCACCAGAAAATATTAGTTATGTGCGCAGCATTCACCAGATAATAATTGTTTTGTGCGCAGCATTCACCAGAAAATTGTTATGTGCACAGCATTCACCAGAAAATAATCGCAATGTGGGAGCATTCACCAGAAAATAATCGCAATGTGGGAGCATTCACCAGAAAATAATCGCAATATGGGGAGCAGTCACCAGAAAATAATCGTCATGTGCGCAGCATTCACCAGAAAATAAACGCAATGTGGGAGCATTCACCAGAAAATAAACGCAATGTGGGAGCTTTCACCAGAAAATAAACGCAATGTGGGGGAATTCACCAGAAAATAAACGCAATGTGGGGGCATTCACCAGAAAATAAACGCAATGTGGGGGCATTCACCAGAAAATAAACGCAATGTGGGGGCATTCACCAGAACATAATCGTTATGTGGGGACAGTCACCAGAAAATAATCGTTATGTGGGGGCAGTCACCAGAAAATAATCGTTATGTGGGGACAGTCACCAGAAAATAATCGTTATGTGGGGGCAGTTACCAGAAAATAATCGTTATGTGGGGGCAGTCACCAGAAAATAATCGTTATGTGGGAGCAGTCACCAGAAAATAATCGTTATGTGGGGACAGTCACGAGGAAATAATTGTTATGTGGGGACAGTCACCAGAAAATAATAGTTATGTGGGGGCAGTCACCAGAAAATAATCGTTATGTGGGGGCAGTCACCAGAAAATAATCATTATGTGGGGGCAGTCACCAGAAAATAATCGTTATGTGGGGGCAGTCACCAGAGAATAATCGTTATGTGGGGGCAGTCACCAGAAAATAATCGTTATGTGGGGACAGTCACAAGAAAATAATCGTTATGTGGGGGCAGTCACCAGAAAATAAACCTGTACAAATAAAAAAAAATTCACTCACCTGGCCAGCCTCTGACGGACCTGACTAATCACTGTATGTCTGTGCATTCCTTAGATCAATGGTCTGTGACCTGCAGACCACAGAGGCACGGACAGCAATCCAACATCTCAACATAAAGAACAACGGCACTCACTCCTGCTGCCTCTACTAACGGTGCACCCGACCCGACCTCCTCCTCCTGGAACTTGGCCTGCTCTGCCCCCCCCCCCCCCCCCCCCCGTGCAGTTGAAGCTGGAGAGGCTAGCCTAGAGGCCAGCCAACACCAGGGGGAGAGAGCGAGTGACGTCATAGTCACAGACAGAGTGACATGACTCATCTCGCCAGACTCGCCTGGCTCCACCGCTGATCACTGCTGTGCTGTCTGCTGCTGACGCTGGGGAGGAGGGAGGCGGAGCCGAGGGAGAGAGAGAGATGCAATTAGTAAGGATGCCAGCCCAGCAGCACCCACACACTCCGGCTCGTCCTTGCAAAAAAGTTACATTATGCAAACAGGGTGGGGGGGCCCAGCGGCCGGGCCCCCCTCAAGGCTTCAGGCGGTGGGCCCCGTCGCGAATGCGACCTCTGCGACCTCTATTGCTACGCCCCTGGGAGCAGTCACCACAAAATAATCGTTATGTGGGGGCAGTCACCAGAAAATAATCGTTATGTGAGGGCAGTCACCAGAGAATAATCGTTATGTGGGGACAGTCACCAGAAAATAATCGTTATGTGGGGACAGTCACCAGAAAATAATCGTTATGTGGGGGCAGTCACCAGAAAATAAACCTGTACAAATAAAAAAAAATTCACTCACCTGGCCAGCCTCTGACGGACCTGACTAATCACTGTATGTCTGTGCATTCCTTAGATCAATGGTCTGTGACCTGCGACCTCTATTGCTACGCCCCTGGGGTCAAAGTTGACCCTCATAGTGCATTACGGGGCGAATCGAACTTCCGGAAAAGTTCGCCTGGCGCAGGCGAACGTGAACCCCAAATGTTCGCCTGGAACCGTTCGCCGGCAAACCGTTCGCTACATCTCTAGTCATCTGACCTTGCTAGGCAGTACACCAGAAAATGTGTGTATGTATTGGGACGCCACTGTTGAATTGGGTGTTGGTTAATAGCAATAGTGAACATACCAGTGATATAAATAATATGATTAGTATTTTACTATCGACTTACGTGGTACCGAATTCTAGCACTAATGCCTTTACTAATGCCTAACACTAACCCTCCTCCTAATGCCTAACACTAACCACCTTCCCAATGCCTACAAGGGATGGACGAACATCTCAATTTTGTGACTGTCGGGAATAAATGGCAAAACAGTTATCAAAAACATACGTACTTTACGCAAACGCTTTTTAATGTTTTTATTTAACCACTTCACCTCCAAGGTTTTTTCCCCTTAAAGAGAAACTCCGACCAAGAATTGAACTTTATCCAAAATCAGTAGCTGATACCCCCTTTCCCATGAGAAATCTATTGCTTTTCACAAACAGACCATCAGGGGGCGCTGTATGACTGATATTGTGGTGAAACCCCTCCCACAAGAAACTCTTGAGTACGTACTCCTGGCAGTTTCCTGTCTGGGAACCTTGCTGCATTGTGGGAAATAGCTGTTTACAGCTGTTTCCAAATGCCAAAAAAACATGCAGCATCTATATCACCTGCCAACAGTAAAAATGTCACCATGTAATAAATGTCAGAATGTAAATCAGGGATTTAAAAGATTTTACAATGTGCAAACACTGACTAATCATTTATACATAATTATTGTAAAAAATAAGCACTTTTTTTATTACATTATTTTCACTGGAGTTCCTCTTTAAACACTAGAGCAATAGCACTCCTTCTATTCATTCACCTATAACTTTATTATTACTTATCATAATGAAATAATATATATTATGTTTTTCACCACCAATTAGGTTTCGTTTGGGTGGTACTTTTTGCTAAGAATTATTTTATGCTAAATGCATTTTAATGGGAATAATAAGAAAAGATTGGGAAAAATTCAATATTTCTGAGTTTTTAGCCATTACAGTTTTAAAATATTACATGCTACTGTAATTAAAACACACACATTTTATTTGCTCATTTGTTCTACAGTAGTTATTGCAACGTTTAAAATTATTCCCTAGTACACTGTATGGTGAAAATATTTTATTTGGAAATAAAGGAGCATTCTTTTCAATGTTGCATCCATCACTATTTACAAACCCATGATTTAAAAAATAACAGTAATATACCCTCTTGACATACCTATTACAAAAGTTCAGGCCCTAGGGTAACTATTTTTTTTTTTATACAAAAACAAACAAACTGGGTATTATTTATGAGAGAGTGTGGGAGGGAAAGACTTAATTTTAAATGTGGGACTTTTTATTTTAAAAAATGATATGTAAATTTCTGTTAGATTCCATCAGCCTTCCTGTGAAATCCAGCAGCCTGCCTGTAAAATCCAGCAGCCTGCCTGTAAAATCCAGCAGCCTGCACTGCCTTCTCCCTCAAAGCCGTGCTTCTGGCACATGGCTCCACCTCCACCAAGATGTTTACTGGAGTAAATATCTTGGTGTTTTTCTCTTGGTAGGGAGGGGAGGTGGAGCCACGTGCTGGAAGTCGAGTGATTCAGGGTCTTTGTGACAGCTTCAAGGGAGCGCAGGTAACAGGCTGGAGATCCACTTTAAAGAGTACCTGAACTGACATGCACAATTCTATTCCAGTATATAACTAAGCTGTGGTTATTTTCTCCCTGAAAAGTTTAAACATCTCAGCCATAAAACTTTTGCTTGGAAGAGAACAGTTTCTGAGTGCATGGAATAGATAAAATAGGTCATTAGTTCATAGATTGTAGCTCTCAACTGTGTCAGACTGTGTGCAAGACTGTATCCTTTGTCTGTGAATAAAATATTAAGCTTTTCTGGCTTTTAACCAGAAACTAAAACTGTGGGGTTCTAAACAAAAAGTCACACCATGCATTGCTTTTTAGTAGGGGGGCTTTTCGGTCTCTTTTAGTCCCCTATACTTCCTTGTGGTTTTGGGTCACCCCGAGGTGCTTGGTTACTCTGTTACAACAAGTAACAAGATAGAATTGTTTATCTCATCAGTTTATTTTCAGTTCAGGTTTGACTTAAGGTAAACCTGTGAGGACGGAATAAATAGATTTTATACTCACCTAGCCTCCAGCCCCATGAGCACCGATGCGTCCCATGCTGTCCTCCCAAGTGCCTCTATTCGGTCACAATCAGCCCGGTAATCTGGCTCAGTCATGCCAGTCGGCTCATCTGCGCACACATGCTATATGGTAGTTATATACAGTAATAGCCCCGGGTGAGTATAAAATCTTTTTATTTTGCCATCTCAGGTACCCTTTAAAGTGAACCTAAAGCCTGGAAAAAAAAATGAGATTAACTCACCTGGGGCTTCCCTCAGCCCCCTGCAGCCGATCGGTGTCCTCGCAGCCCCGCTCTGACGCTCCAGGACCCACCAGCGAACACTTCCTTTTTGGCCGTCACCGGCTGACAGGCATGGGAACGCGAGTGATTGTTCGCGTTCCCAGCCTGTATATCGCCCCCTATGCTGCTATTGCGGCCTCCTGGCCTGGCCTCCTGCCCGCAATAGCAGCATAGGGGGCGATATACAGGCTGGGAACGCGAACAATCACTCGCGTTCCCATGCCTGTCGGCCGGTGACGGCCAAACCGGATGTGTTCGCCGGCGGGTCCTGGAGCGTCAGAGCGGGGCTGCAAGGGCACCGATCGGCTGCAGGGAGCTGAGGGAAGCCCCAGGTGAGTTAATCTCATTTTTTTTTCCAGGCTTTAGGTTCACTTTAAGTACTAATAACCTACCCTTTTAATATTAAGTAATGTTGACACACTGTTTTGATGCAGTCTTCTTACTGGTACATTAAATAAAGGCACAGGGAAATAGGGGCGCACACTAATGTTGTTAGTAAAATATTGTTATTAAATACCAATAGTTTACTATAAAAACGTAAACTAACGATATTAAATAGCAATATTTTACTATGGCCAAACCTAACCCCCTCTCCACACAAAACCCTTCCCCAGCTGCCTAACCCTAACTGTCCCCCGAAATCAGTTGAAGAGGGCTCCAGAGCCATCTGTATTAAAAGGTCGCCTCCATAGACTTCAATGTTATTTCTGCAAATATGGACTACAAGGTGGTGAAAAGGGTGTCCGAGTGTTCTTTCTGCTACAATGTTTTTGATTCTGCTACAAAAGGGTGTTCCTTTGTAGCCCATATTTTTAATTCAGCTACAAGGTTTTCGATTCTGCTACAAAAGGGCGTCCCTTTGTAGCCCATATTTTTGATTCGGCTACAAGGTTTTCGGCTAAAAGGTTTTTGATTCTGCTACAAAAGAGTGCCTCTTTTTAGCCCATATTTTTGATTCGGCTACAAGGTTTTCGGTTACAAGGATTTTGATTCTGCTACAAAGAGACACCCCTTTGTAGCCCATATTTTTGATTCGGCTACAAGGTTTCGGCTACAAGGTTTTTGATTCTGCTACAAAAGGGCATACTTTTATAGATGAGATTTTTGATTCGGGGGTGCAGGGGTGGGCTAGGATTAGGCATCACAAGCTGGGGGGTACTTAGGGTTAGACACCATTAGAGGGGACTTAGGGTAAAGGCACCACCAGGGTAGGGTTCTGTGTGTGAGTAGGGAGAAGTTAGGTCATAGTAATCACCAGGAGGGGGGGACTTAGGGTTGGGCACCGCCAGGGGGTCTTAGGGTTAGGCACAACTAGGGGGTCTTAGAGTAAGGTACCACCAGGGGAGGGTTCTGTGTGAGAGTAGGGAGAAGTTAGGTCATAGTAATCACCAGGGGGGTGTTAGGGTTAGGCACCACCAAGCAGGGTCTTAGGGTTAGGAACCACCATGTGGAGGTTAGGGTTAGGCAACACCAGGGAGAGGTTAGGCACCACCAAGGGGGGATTAGAGTTAGGCACCACCAGGGGGTCTTAGGGTTAGGCACCACCAGGGGAGTCTTAGGGTTAGACACCACAAGGGGGAACTTAGGGTTAGGCACCACCAGAGGGGGTCTTAGTGGTAGGTACCACCAGGGGAGTTAAGGTTAGGGAAGGGTTCTGTGTGAGAGTAGGGGGAAGGTCATAGTAATCACCAGGGGGTGTCTTAGGGTTAGACACCACCAGGGAGGGGTTAGGGTTGGGCACCACCAGGGGGGTCTTAGGGTTAGCCACCACCAGGGAGTGGTTAGGATTAGGTACCACCAGGGGGGTAAGGCACCACAAGGGGGGTCTTAGGGTTAGGCACCACCAGGGGAGGGTTCTGTGTGAGAGTAGAGAGAAGTTAGGTCATAGTAATCACTTTTCTCGACTATGTCCAGAGCCCTTTTACAGCCCAACAAATTGTGCCTATAGCATCATCCTTTTTATAAACTAAAACTAAATTTTTGGCTAAACCAGGCACCCTTTGTAGCCGAATTTGGCATATGGGCTACACCGAGCACCCTTTGTAGCTGAATGCAGTCTTCTTACTGGTACATCAAATAAAGGCACAGGGAAATAGGGGCGCACACTAACGTTGTTAGTAAAATATTATTAAATACCGATATTTTACTATAAAAACGTAAAATATCAATATTAAATAGCAATATTTTACTATGGCCAAACCTAACCCTACTCTCCACACAAAACCCTTCCCCCGCTGCCTAACCCTAACTGCCCCCCGATCAGTTGAAGAGGGCTCCTTAGCCATCTGTATTAACCACTTGAGGACTGCAGGGCTAAACCCCCCTAGTGACCAGGCAATTTTTAGCTAAATTGGCCACTGCAGCTTTAAGGCCAAGCTGCAGGGCCGCACAACTCAGCACACAAGTGACCCCCCCCCCTTTTCTCCCCACCAACAAAGCTCTCTGTTGGTGGGGTCTGATCGCTCCCCCCATGTTTATTTTTTTTTAATAAATATTATTGTTTTGTTTTGTTTTAAAAAAAACCCTGTTACTTTAAATTTCTACCCTCCCTCCCTCCCTCCCCACAGCCAGCCAATTATGGCAATCGGCTGTCATAGGCTTCTGCCTATGAGAGCCGATCGCTCTCTTGTCCCCCATGGGGACAGCCGTGTCACACGGCTGTCCCCAGTGCAGCGCTGCTGCTCATCGCAGCGCTGCACCAAGTAAATAGACGGCGTGATCGCCGTCTAACAGTCTCCCGAGCGGCAATAGCCGCTCGGAGACTGAAGGTGGGGCGGAGCTCCGCCCTCCGAGCATGAGATGCGCGCGCACCATGCGCGCGATCTCATGCAAAACAGAGCCCCAGGACTTTACGCCAATTGGCGTTAGGCGGTCCTGGGGCTGCCGCCGCGGCCACGCCTACTGGCGTGACGCGGGCGGCAGAAGGTTAAGGTGGCTACACACGATACAATAAAATGATCCGATTTTATGGCAATTCGATAAAAACGATCGGATCTCCCGAAAAAATCGAAAGCTTTTTTTTTATTCGACTGAAAAATCTGATCGGATTTCCCGTTTTCTTCGATTTTAATCGATCCGGAATGCCAGATACTTTTCTTCAATCCTTCTAAAGATTGTATGGTGTGTGTTGGATTGTCAATTTATTAATATACCGTATATACTCGGCTATAAGTCGAGAAATTTAGGACTGACTCAAAGTATAAAAGTGGGGGGGTCGCCTTATACTCGAGTCAGTCCTAAATGTCCCACTTATAGCAGGGTGGGGGGAGGGCATCGCTCTCTCTCCCCCTCTGATGTAGCCATCATGCTGTAACTTTCCCACCTTCCCTTCTTCCCCCGCATCTCCGTGCAAATGTGGGCTGCCTCTCTCCCCCCTCTGTGTAATTAATGTTAGGTGCCCTCGCAGCTGAAGCCGACACTTAAGTTTTATTGCCAGCACGGAATCCTCCCTTCATGCCGCTCTCTGTCCAATAGTACAGCGCGACTCTCGATGTCACATGACAAATGAAGTCACATGACATCGGGAACTGGAGCTGTACTGACGGACAGAGAGCGGCATGAAGGGAGGATTCCGTGCTGGCAATAAAACTTAAGTGTCGGCTTCAGCTGCGAGGGCACCTAACATTAATTACACAGAGGGGGAGAGAGAGGCAGCCCACATTTGCACAGAGATGCGGGGGAAGAAGGGAAGGTGGGAAAGTTACAGCATGAATTCAGCGCTGGCAATGGGAACTGTGTCACTTCTGCTGCAGTGATCACTGTGCATCACATCGCACAGAGGGGGGAGAAAGCGGATGGAAGCACAAAATAACGTAAGCACTGCGGGGAAGGGGACAGAAAGAGGCAGCCTTCTCAGCGCATAACATTACAGAGTTGTGCTGGGGAGGGAGGGGGGATTTTCAGTGTGTTGCAGCTGATTTAGCACTGTGGTGAGGGATAGAGAGACGCTGGCTGCTGGGGCTCTGGGAAGGGTCTATTGTTTAAAGTGGACCTGATCTCAGATCTTTCTCTCTGCTCTAAAAGATATGCAATAGCATAATAACCTTTAAAAGAAAAACGGCTTTTGTGTGCAGATGTATTGGAGAATTTGTATCAGCTGTAGTGTGTCTACTTCCTGTTTTCATGGAAGCAGGCATATTGTTAACATCCTGTGCTTTCAAATGAGCTTATCTGCCTTGTCAGGTGACACGGGAGAGATCAAATTACAGTTTGTGATTAGACACAGATGAGGGGGGATTAGGCAGGCTAAACTCTTATTACATACAGGGTGCATTTCTCTAGGTTTTCTTTATGTCCTGTGCAAGGCTTCAAGTCTACTGTGCAGCCATTAACTTTGCTAGATAGACTTATACTGGAGTAATTAAATAATTCCAGCTTAAGAGGGTCAAATATTGGGGTCGACTTATACACGAGGTCGACTTGTATCCGAGTATATACGGTACACACCCTAGCAATTTTGTCAGAGTTTCCAATCATTTTTATCATAATTGGGGAAAAATTGAACATACGTGTGTGGTACATTGGTCATATTTTTGAAATGTTACAATCAGTCAGAAAAATTGATTGCAATTCTTAAATTGAACAGATATTTAAAAAATTGTATGGTGTGTGGCCACCTTTAAAGGGCGCCTCCATAGACTTTAATGTTATTTCTGCAAATATGGGCTACAAGCCAAGGTGGTGAAAAGGGCACCCGAGTTTTCTTTCTGCTACAAGGTTTTTGATTCGGCTACAAAAGGGCTCCCCTTTGTACCCCATATTTTTGATTCGGCTACAAGGTTTTTGATTCTGCTACAAAAGGGCGCCCCTTTGTAGCCCATTCAGCTACAAGGTTTTCAGCTACAAGGTTTTTAATTCTTCTACAAAAGGGCGTCCCTTTGTAGCCCATATTTTTGATTTGGCTACAAGGTTTTTGATTCTGCTACAAAAGGATGCCCTTTTATAGCTGAGATTTTTGATTCAGGGGTGCAGCGGTGGGTTAGGATTAGGCATCAAAAGCTGGGGGGGGGGGGGCTTAAGGTGGCCACACAAACGATACAATAAAATGATTTCCATGAGAAAATGTATGCGTGCTCAAACACCAAGTTTAACCCTAGCAAGTCTCGCTTTGCAAATCTGGCCTAATTGGCTATTCATGAGGCAATGCTCATGCAAATATGCATTTGCTTTCGCATGCCAAACTATGCAGGGTCAAAAAACCAATACCGCAAAGCGGTTGCCCTGCGGGAATTAGTTCATGCTACATTAGCACTATCCAGGAGCGCCACGGGGAGGCTTCCCAATGCCCCCATACAACATAAAATGATCCGATTTTATGGCAATTCGATAAAAACTATCGGATCTCCCGAAAACATTGAAAGCTTTTTTTTCATTTGAGTGAAAAATCCAATCGGATTTCCCGTTTTCTTCGATTTTTATCGATGCAGAATGCCATATATTTTTCTTCAATCTCTCTGAAGATTGTATGGTGTGTGTTAGATTGTCAATTTATTAACATACACACCCTAGCAATTTTATCAGAGTTTCCAATCATTTTTATCATAATTGGGGAAAAATTGAACATACGTGTGTGGTACATTGGTCATATTTTTGAAACGTTACAATCAGTCAGAAAAATTGATTGCAATCCTTAAATTGAACAGATATTTAAAAAATTGTATGGCGTGTGGCCACCTTTAGAGTTAGGCACCATTAGGGGGGTCTTAGGGTAAGGCACAAACTTCCTACTTAATGCCTAAAACTAACCCCCCACCCACACGAACTACCTATCCAATCCCTGAAACTAACCCCCTACCTGCACAAACTACCTACCTAATCCCTAAAACTAACCCCCACCCACCGCACAAAAAAAGTTTTTAAAAAACAAATATGCACCGCAGAATAGCAGCATTTGGGCGCCCGCGATATATAGCGGCACAGTATCAGCGCTCACTATATATCGAGCACCCAAATTTCCGCTCTGGCGTCCAAAGACCGCTATCTTGTATTGACGCCTATGGCGGCGTCCATTTAGTCCACTTGCCACATGCGCACTTTTTTCTTGCTCTGCTTCTTACTGTTACTGCTGAATTAATTCTCCATTCCTCTCCACAGTTCTGTGTATCTTTGCAGCCTAATTGTGGGAAGAGTATAAGTGTCCCGCCATCTTCACTCAAAGCTCTTGCACAGCATCATAAGATGTCCACTTAGCTTTTTTTGAAAGGATATAGTACTTTGTGGAAACTTAACCAACCAACTTGCTAAGGTAATGCACACAACAATCCACACAACAAATAGTATTCTCCACAAGATGTTAAGGTAGCCATACACTGGTCGATTTGCCATTAGATCGACCAACTGACAGATCCCTATCTGATCGAATCTGATCAGAGAGGGATCGTATGGCTGCCTTTACTGCAAACAGATTGTGAATCGATTTCAGCCTGAAACCTATCACAATCTGTTGAGCTGCTCCTGCCGCCTGTCCCGCCCCCCCTATACATTACCTGAAGCAGGCTCCGGGTCCTTTTCTCCACGCTGCACCGCATACCAGCATCCCGCACCGCATCCCAGCGTACACTGTGTCACTCCGTGACCAGGAAGCTCAAATAGATCTATTTGAACTTCCTGGTCACCATAGTGACACATGAAATTAATGTACGCTGGGATGGAAGCAGGAACAGAGCGGTGCAGCGCGGAGAATATACCCGGGAGCCAGCGTCAGGTAATGTATACCTGCATCGTATCGGCCGCCGCTAGCGACGCGCTCCCTACCCGTGGGTGATCGACGGTAATTTCCCGCACGGCGCGATCGACGGTCCGATCCAATTGCGGGAGGAAATCGGATCGGCGGGTGCGTTTAGCGCGAGCGATCAGCAGCAGATTCGATCCCAGTGATCAAATCTGCTGTCGAAACGGCGGCAAATCGGGCCAGTGTATGGCCAGCTTTAATGTTTACAATAATGACACTAACTATACTTGAGAAGATATTACCGGTCATTGCAATAGCCACGCCTCTGGCTGCTGTACCCTTCATTTCCATAGACTTATTCTACTTCTTCTTACAGGTAATTACTGTATATATTATACATAATTGTCGCATCAAAGTGCCAACTGCTTGCAAATATAGGGAATATGGGTACATGTGTGTTTTCATCCCAGTTATTATTTTTAGATAAATATTAATTTTACACCGTTTCATGCTAAAATTGCTAAGTTGAAGATCTGTTCTAAGATACAGGTCATGAGAAAATATTAAAATGACCCAGTATTTACATATAGCAAGTAAGGGTAAACACTATGTAGTGAACTAAAATTTAGATCATGTAAACTGCATACAAGTTCTTGTCCCAAAATCACCACGTGCTATTCAAATTCTAAGGGGTGGGACAAAAACAGAACTACACTATAAATTACTTTTCGGTGGTTTCACAGTCCCTATGATACTTCTATGCAGCTATGAGGTCCATCTATTTGAGGATCTTATTTTATTCACCCCAAGGCAGGGGACTGATTTTATCGCGTTGTATTGTTGTGCAGCAGATGTATAATAATAAAGTGTTGATTTGATATACAGGTCCTTCTCAAAATATTAGCATATTGTGATAAAGTTCATTATTTTCTGTAAAGCTCCATCTACACGGAGCGATGTTACAGCAATGTTCCTTATCAATCGAGCCGCTTATGCGGCTCGATTGATAAGATCCGTCAGGTCGGATTTCGCCACCGCCGATTCCCTGCTCGTTCCCCACGAGGGGACGAAGGCAGGGAATCAAGCGGAAGACAAGCGGCGCCGGCGGGACGAGCGGGAGATCGAATCCGACGCACTGGCGGGCGAGCGGCTAATCGCCGCCGGATCGCCTCGTGTAGACGGGGCTTAATGTACTGATAAACATTAGACTTTCATATATTTTAGATTCATTACACACAACTGAAGTAGTTCAAGCCTTTTATTGTTTTAATATTGATGATTTTAGCTCATGAAAACCCAAAATTCCTATCTCAAAAAATTAGCATATTTCATCCGACCAATAAAAGAAAAGTGTTTTTAAAACAAAAAAAGTCAACCTTCAAATAATTATGTTCAGTTATGCACTCAATACTTGGTCGGGAATCCTTTTGCAGAAATGACTGCTTCAATGTGGCGTGGCATAGAGGCAATCAGCCTGTGACACTGCTCAGGTGTTATGGATGCCCAGGATGCTTCGATAGTGGCCTTAAAGAGGAACTCCAGTGAAAATAATGTAGTAAAAAAAGTGCTTCATTTTTTACCATAATTATGTATAAATGATTTAGTCAGTGTTTGCTCATTGTAAAATCTTTCCTCTCCTCAATTTACATTCTGACATTTATTACATTGTGACATTTTTACTGTGGGCAGGTTATGTAGCTGCTCCTAGCTGTTTTGGCTGTTAGAGACAGCTGTAAACAGCTAATTCCTGTCTGTGAACATTGTTACATTGTGGCCGTTTGCCCAGAGTACCGCGGTACTCAGAGCTTCTTGTGGGAGGGGTTTCAGCACAAAATCAGTCATATAGCGCCCCCTGATGGTCTGTTTGTGAAAATCATTATATTTCTCATGTAAAAGGGGGTATCAGCTACTGATTGGGATAAAGTTCAATTCTAGGTTGGAGTTTCTCTTTAAGCTCATCCAGAGTGTTGGGTCTTGCGTCTCTCAACTCTCTCTTCACAATATCCCACAGATTCTCTATGGGGTTCAGGTCAGGAGAGTTGACAGGCCACTTGAGCACAGTAATACCATGGTCAGTAAATCATTTACCAGTGGTTTTGGCACTGTGAGCAGGTGCCAGGTCGTGCTGAAAAATGAAATCTTCATCTCCATAAAGCTTTTCAGCAGATGGAAGCATGAAGTGCTCCAAAATCTCCTGATAGCTAGCTGCATTGACCCTGCCCTTGATAAAAACACAATGGACCAACACCAGCAGCTGACATGGCACCCCAGACCATCACTGACTGTGGGTACTTGACACTGGACTTCAGGCATTTTGGCATTTCCCTCTCCCTAGTCTACCTCCAGACTCTGTTACCTTGATTTCCGAATGACATGCAAAAGTTGCTTTCATCCGAAAAAAGTACTTTGGACCACTGAGCAACAGTCCAGTGCTGCTTCTCTGTAGCCCAGGTCAGGCGCTTCTGCCGCTGTTTCTGGTTCAAAAGTGGCTTGACCTGGGGAATGCGGTACCTGTATCCCATTTCCTGCACACGCCTGTACATGGTGGCTCTGGATGTTTCTACTCCAGACTCAGTCCACTGCTTCCGCAGGTCCCCCAAGGTCTGGAATCGGTCCTTCTCCACAATCTTCCTCACGGTCCGGTCACCTCTTCTCATTGTGCAGCGTTTTCTTGCACACTTTTTCCTTCCCACAGACTTCCCACTGAGGTGCCTTGATACAGCACTCTGGGAACAGCCTATTCGTTCAGAAATTTCTTTCTGTGTCTTACCCTCTTGCTTGAGGGTGTCAATGATGGCCTTCTGGACAGCAGTCAGGTCGGCAGTCTTACCCATGATTGCAGTTTAGAGTAATGAACCAGGCTGGGAGTTTTTAAAAGCCTCAGGAATCTTTTGTAGGTGTTTAGAGTTAATTAGTTGATTCAGATGATTAGGTTAATAGCTCGTTTAGAGAACCTTTTCATGATATGCTATTGCTATTTTCATGAGCTGTATGCCAAAATCATCAATATTAAAACAATAAAAGGCTTGAACTACTTTAGTTGTGTGTAATGAATCTAAAGTATATGAAAATCTAATGTTTATCAGTACATTACAGAAAATAATGAACTTTATCACAATATGCTAATTTTTTTAGAGGACCTGTATTAGGTGGTGCAATCTTCTCTGTAGGGAAATACTTTGTCCTTTCTCTTCCAGGGATGGTTGGAAAAGCCCATTTCCGATTCACGGAAATTCTGATTTCTGCCAATGCCAATTATCGATTTCCATTCCCCTTTTTTGATTTTCTGTGTTTCCAAATTTCTAATTTACGAAGAGTATTTTATTTGTCATGTTTTGCATCAGGGAATGCAAAAAAATGACAAAAATTTTAAAAATCAGAAAGACGGAATCTTGTGATTGGTCTAAAATTACTGCGGTAATCTGATTTTTGCAGAAAAGTTCTGCATTCTCTGATCAGTCCAATGCTTCTGAGTTCTGTGACTGGTCTAATATTACTGAGTTGCGGTAAATTGGATTTCAGTGGAATCCGATTTCCGATAACATCCCTACTATCTTCATATAGTTGTCTTCGAGAGAATTTGTTTTCCACGAAAGCAGAGTTTCATTTTTAGATTATAAGTATGAAAACTTTCCTCCTGCTAAAAGACTAGGGGCAATAATGAGATACTAATAATTCTGGCTTGCATGTAAATTTAATGTGAATTGTATGCAGCTTAGAATGGGGCCACTCAAAATGGGCTAGAAGTTTAGTCCAGTTCTAAACTGCATATAATTTACATTAAAAAGCATGCAACCAAAATGATTTGCATCACATTAACCATTGATGTGGTTACAGACAGTATATCTACATCCCGCAGGACTTCAGTTCCTGCTCAGGGACGTAGATATTCATCTATTGCGGCGGATGGCCACTGCTCGCTTCCACTGGGGTACTCGTCACTGCCCGTTAGAGGGGAGATGAATGAATGGGAACGCAGTTCCCATTAATCTAAGTCCCCGTGTCAATGATTGTCCGCTTCAAAGAGATGCTGCGATCATTGTAACTACCGGAGTAACACGTCCACGCATTACTTACAGTTTGCGTAGTTATAATGTGCTAATAGGAAATAATGCACAAGGACATCTTGTAGCCAATAATAAAATTACACCTACACTCTTATTTATTTAAGACCCATATATACATTTAAAATTAACCCCTTACCTCCCACCCTCTCCCATAGTTACCTAAATAATTAATATGCTTATTAAAAAAATGACAAATAAAAAAGAAACATAAATAGTTACTTTATGGACCAAACTTTATTAATATGTATGTCAAAAGGGTGTATTAATGTTATTTATGAAATTATGGACTTGTAATTGGTGAGGGATGCAAAACTAAAAAAATGTACAGTTAATTCCAAATAAAATATTGGCACAATACATTGTACTAGAGAAATGTTTTAAACGTTTTAATAACTGGGACAAATGGGCAAATAAAATGTGTGGGTTTTAATTACGGTTCAATGTATTATTTAAAAAATATAACGGCAAAAAACTGAGAAATAATAAATTTTTTCAATTTTTTATTAGTTCTCCCGTTAAAATGCATTTAGAATAAAATAATTCTTAGCAAAATGTACCACCCAAAGAAAGCCAAATTGATTGGCGAAAAAAAACAAGATATAGATCATTGCATTGTGATAAGTTGTAATATAGTTATTGGTGAATGAATAGAAGGAGCGCTGAAAGGTGAAAATTGCTATGGTACAGAAGGGCAAAAACCCCTCCGTAGTAAAGTTGTTAACCACCTTTATAAGTACTACAGTCAGATCGAGATTTCCTTCTTGTGTAAATCCTGCAGTTACACTTTTGAGCACTAGATGGGGGTGGCATAAAATTGTTTTTCTTTCAAGGTTTTAAAGGACAACTGTTTCTGATAATGATAATATTAATAATCTGAATATTTGTATAGCGCTTTTCTCCTGTCTGACTCAAAACGCTCAAGAGCTGCAGCCACTGGAACGCGCTCAAGAAGCCACCCTGCAGTGTTAGGGAGTCTTGCCTTGAACTCCTAACTAAATAGGTACCGACCCTACCCAGGATTCGAACTCCGGTCTCCCATGTTAAAGGTGGTGCCCTTAACCAGTACACTGATGAATTGTGTTTAACCCCCCATGTATATATATATATATATATATATATATATATATATATATATATATATATATATATATAAATAGTTTAGCCTGTTTGATTCCCCCATCTGGACTAGACAGAAGGAAAACATAGAGAAATGTGCCCTGTATGGATATAGAGAGTTTAGCATGTCTAATTCTTCCTCATTTGTCTCTAATCACAAGTTGTAATTTGATCTTTCCCCTGTGTCATCTGACTGCCATGGCAGATAAGCTCATTTGCTGGATTTTGACTACTCTCTGTCTGCCGCCTGCACTGACCTCTGCCTGGATTTTGACTACTTTCTGCCTGCCGCCTGTACCGACCTCTGCCTGGATTTTGACTACTTTCTTCCTGCCACCTGCACCGACCTCTGCCTGTATTTTGGGCAGCACTATGGCGTAGTGGTTAGCGCTCTCGCCTTGCAGCGCTTGGTCCCTGGTTCGCATCCCAGCCAGGCCAACATCTGCAAGGAGTTTGTATGTTCTCCCCGTGTCTGTGTGGGTTACCTCCGTGCACTCCGGTTTCCTCCCACATCCCAAAAACATACAGATAAGTTAATTGGCTCCTCCTAAAAAAATTGACCCTAGACTACAATACATACACTACACAATACATATATAGACAATGACATAGGACTCTGGTAGGGATTACATTGTGAGCTCCTTTGAGGGACAGTTAGTGACTAGACCAGGCATGGGCAAACTCGGCCCTCCAGCTGTTACGGAACTACAAGTCCCACAATGCATTGCAGGAGTCTGACAGCCACAGTCATGACTCATAAAGGCAAATGCATTGTGGGACTTGTAGTTCCGTAACAGCTGGAGGGCCGAGTTTGCCCATGCCTGGACTAGACTATATACTATGTACAGCGCTGCGGAAGATGTCGGCGCTATATAAATTCTAAATAATAATAATCTTGACTACTGTCTGCTTGCCTTATTTGTACAGTTTCACATTTTTTTTACGTTTATTCATCAATGTAATTAATTCAACAATTTTGTGTTCCAGTCTTTTATTTATATGCAGAATGTCTACCAAGCTTTTATTCTGATATATTTTGGTGAGTTATGGCCTAAATTTCTTGAAAAAATGTACCGCTTTTAGACCTATAAATCCAAAGAGAAATGCACCACCAGGGAGGTTAAGAAATAACTAGATAGTGCAGTTTCCTTCTAAAACTGTTGTAAAAGAGGAGGAGTGTGAGGAAACGCAGAAAAGCCGCCGCGTGTACTAACGGCAGGACGGCTGAATCCGCGTCCAGCACAGCGACTGGCATGCGGAGACGTGCGCCTGGCACCACGAGAGAACGCGGAAAAGCCACAGCGGGTACTTACAGCAAGGCGGCTGTTTCCACGTCCAACGTGGCGGTTTGTACGCAGCGGCGTGCGGGTGGTGTGGCTGGTTCTGTTAGTTCACATGGACAGATGGAGAACTACGCACGCGCGGCCCAGATGTCAGGACCTTTATACCAGCAGGGGAAGTGTCAGCTGATCAGGAGGATCAGCTGATTCCTGCTGGACTCATGATTGGCTGAGTGGCTTGGGTGGGGCGGCAGACTCCAGCAGCTATTTATACAGCTTGCTTGCCAGTTGCTGGTTGTCTGCCATTGCAAACACTTACGTGGAAGCATTCAGACCATAATCAGATCCCACAGTGTGTTAGAACCAGGACGGACCTGGGAATTCACAATGAGCTAGAATACTCTCGCATGTCAATGTTATGTTATGTTATAGACTAGTTCCAGGGTGTAGAGACCAAGGACCTCTTACTCAAGATTAGGGAACTGTGTATCATTTGTGTTATGCTCCAGACTAGTTCCAGGGCGTAGAGACCAAGGACCTCACGCCCAAGACTAGGGAACTGTATTATCATTTGTGTTATGCTCCAGACTAGTTCCAGGGCGTAGAGACCAAGGACCTCACGCCCAAGACTAGGGAACTGTACTATCATTTGTGTTATACTTCAGACTAGTTCCAGGGTGTCGAGACTACGGACCTCACACCAGACTAGGGATACTGTGTCAGTTCTATGTTATGCTTTAGACCAGTTCCAGGGTGTTGTGACTACGGACCTCACACCCAAGGCTAGGATACTGTGTCATTTCTATGTTATACCTTAACCCGGTTCCAGGGCATAGAAAATAGGCCCTCACACCTAGTTAGGGCAAGCCTGTTTATATTAGCAGCAGGGCTTCCTGATACCAAGCCTAGGCCCCTCTCCTAGGGAGCCTTTGGCCTAGGGATTCACCCACAGTCTGAGGTGAAATCCCTACTTCTTCATACCTCCAGTTCCTCTGGCGGTTCTCTCTCAAAGTATTACTGTTACACCAAACACTCACATACCATAGGTGTCCAGAGGTTAGTAAAATATCTGATTATCGGTGATACTGCAGATCATCAATAATCGGGTGTATATCTGCATTCTTGGTGATACTGCAGATCACCAATAATCAGATTCTCTCTGTGTGCTGACACCAATCGTTACAAGGAGTTAGGAAGGTTTCTCAGACAGTGCAGTGTGTGAGGGGAATTGCTGTTGCTGAGTTAATCAATACATCTGCTGTATTGCATCAATGCCCAGCACTAGAAGGGTTAAGCACAGAACAGCTTCACAGGACACCTGGCAGCAGGGGGGAGGAGCATTTCACAAATCATGATTAGACCACACTGCTGCACTATCGGTAGAACTACTATTAAGCACTTCTTAATCTGCGTCAGTTTAGGGATGGATTTGCACACTTCTTAACTGTAGTGCAGTTCAAGAAATTCACACTAAACTGTTACTATTAAAGAAACTATGTAAAAGAAAAAAAAAACCCTCTGGGGGATACTTAGCTCGGGAGGGGGAAGCCTCAGGGTCCCAATGAGGCTTCACCCTCCCCTGTATGTTCAGGGAATCCAGCACTGGTTCCCCCGAATACTCTCCCAATAAGCTTGACAAGACTTGATATATTTACCTTGTTGGGATCCAGCACAGGCGCAGTAGCGGCTCTTCGTTCAGGCTAGGTGAAAATAGCATAGGCTGATCGTATCCACTCTACTGCGCAGGCGCAAAAGGACTCGCACCTGCACAGTAGAGCGGATCGATCAGGTTCGCCTATTTCCACCTTAAAGTGGATCCGAGACGAACTTTTACACATTGCATGATTGTGTTCCTTATATATAGTTTATAGGGCATTCCTCAAGCCAAATATTTTTTCTTTTTGTTTTAATACTCTAATTCCCTATAAACTAAACAAGCCTCGCCCACAGCTTCTCCAAAACGCCAAGGCACTCAGACCCATGTAGCAAAGGCTTATTATGGGAGCTCAGTCTGGGCAGGAGGAGGAGGAGGCTACTAGCCAGTGATTTCAGAGGCAGAGGGGAGGAGGGAGGAGGAGGAGGGAGTGAGCTGAGGGCTGGAGATGCAGTTGCAGATTACCTGTGTAATGATTACAAACAGAACATGGCCGCTCTCATTGTATCACAGGAATAATTAATCATATTCTATTGAAGCTGTGTGCAGCTAGATACGCTGTGTAAACGATCTCAACTTTAGATAAGATATATAGACAAGTTACTTGTTATAGTCAGTTTTTCATCTCGGATCCGCTTTAACCCAAATGAAGAGTGGTTAGTGTTAGTGTTGGGCGAACACCTGGATGTTCGGGTTCGGGCCGAACAGGCCGAACATGGGCCAGATGTTCGGCATGTTCGGACCGAACGCCGAACTCAATGGAAGTTAATGGGACCCGCGAACATGCCCCTTTTGGGGGCCCTACGGGGTCGCAGGCATAAGGGGGGAGCATGCCCCGATCGCGGGGGGGGGGGTCGGAAATTCCCCCCACCCCCTCCGCTAGCGCTCCCCCCTCTGCCCGCTTCCCCATAAAAAAAGTTTAAGGCAAGTTAAATAGTACCTGGTGGCTGGCACTGGCAGTGGAGTGAGGAGGAGGAGGAGTCCGAGTAGCAGAGTGACGCGTTGAGGCCGGGCAGCGGGCGGTTCAGCGGTAGTACCCTTGTGGTACTTCCGCCCTTTCTCTGACCTCACGTCCTCTGCATACGAGGGTACGCGTGACGCGTACCCTCGTATGCGTCATCACGTAGAGGACGTGAGGTCAGAGAAAGGGCGGAAGTACCACAAGGGTACTACCGCTGAACCGCCCGCTGCCCGGCCTCAACGCGTCACTCTGCTACTCGGACTCCTCCTCCTCCTCACTCCACTGCCAGTGCCAGCCACCAGGTACTATTTAACTTGCCTTAAACTTTTTTATGGGGAAGCGGGCAGAGGGGGGAGCGCTAGCGGAGGGGGTGGGGGGAATTTCCGACCCCCCCCCCCCCCCACGATCGGGGCATGCTCCCCCCTTATGCCTGCGACCCCATAGGGGGGCCGTATTGCGGCATGTTCGGGCGAACAGGGCCCTGTTCGGCCGAACAGGGGCCCTGTTCGGCGGGCATTGAATAGTTCGGGCGATTTCGAACTAAAAAGGCCGAACACCATCAGGTGTTCGGCCGAACTCGAACATCACCCGAACAGGGTGATGTTCTGCAGAACCCGAACAGTGGCGAACACTGTTCGCCCAACACTAGTTAGTGTGCCTGCGCAGGATCGTGGTAGGTAAATATTTACCTCGCTGTGATTCGGGGGGTCCCGGCAAAGCAATGGGGGAAGCCTCATTAGTATCCAGAGGCTTCCCCCTCCTGAGGTAAGTACCCCCTGGGGGCCTTTTTTTCCTTACAGGTTTTCTTTAAGTAGGATTTAAGAATCTTCTTATTATCATGCAGAACAGTTCCCCTGCTGGTTAGAACTGTTTAAGAAGAAAAAACTGTTGGTAATCCTTTGATAAATCTGGCCCTGTGATCTTCCAATGTGTTTACAGAATGTGTTATGCTCTTATTTATAAATACAGGTTTTTGGAAAGCATAACCTATCACAGCTTTTCTTTTCAAAGTAGAAAATCTGTTTTTGGTTGATCTATTCAACTAATAAGAAAGGCAGACTGTTATTACACTCAAACATCGCACTTGTGGTATTTACTTCCCTCAGATGAGAGGTGGTTCATTTGCTACTGATTGGAAGAATGATCCTTCTATACTCCCTTATGTTATCACATAATTTTCTTCCACAGAGATTGTACCTTGCCAGCTCCAGGCAGCTGAAACATTTGGACACTATCATTTGTACACTATAGCTGGCCATACACTTTTAGATCTCCACCCAATGCTCCAAAACAATCGATTACTTTCTAAAAAGAATCGATTCAGAAGGAATAGAATCCTACCATACACTGCACATCAATTTCCAATAGATTACCATATTTTTCGGCATAGAAGACACTCCGGCATATAAGATGCACCTAGCTTTAGAGGGCGAAAATCAGGAAAAACAAAAAATAACTAAAACTAAAAATAACTAACCCTAGGTGCCTCTATGGTGCAGGGGTGTCTTATATACCGGTACCTTTACACCCTAAAATGTCTCCATCTAAGTTACATTTGGTTTTGTGTAACTAAGCTCAATCATGTTTAAGATGATTTAAATAGCCATTAAAAACTTTTGCTACAAATCACATGCAAAAAAATGGAAATGTCAAATAGATTTGTATGTTTAACAATTTTATTAAATGATAATACTCATACTTTATACATTTATCTGTACTTGGAAGTAAGCACATTAGACACAACTGCAAGGAACTTGTCAACTGCAGCTTGGGTTGTGGCATCAAATTCAGCTCCAAAGTGAGCGGCAAATGTAACCTGGATGGAGTGTGACAGCAGCTGTAATAGAGAGACAACATGGTCAGTATCACTTATGCCAAAGTTCATGCAAATATATGTACTATTTTAATATGCTGGGATGAAAATTAAGGGAAGTATGGTCCGGTGTTAGTCGTGGAACAGAAATGCAGACATCAAACCAACAAACAAAAATTCGGGTAATCCCTTTCGAAAGCTTGCAATAAACCGTGTACAGTTAGTCATTAAAAGTATTACCTGAGCGCCGTTTGTAGGTATAAAAATTAACAATTTATTTTATTAGAAAAGTCAAATATTAAACATTGTATAATCAACAGTATAGGGGCAGCAAGGTGGATTAAGTAAATCACAGTTCTGCCTTGCAGCTCTACAGTCCTGGATTCCATCTGTCACCAAGGACACTGCCTCCAGAGTTTGTATGTTCTCTCAGGCCTTGTTCACATTACAAATCGCAAGCGCTGAGCGATTTGTTGAGCGCTTTTTAAAGAGCTTTTCCCTGCGCTTTGCGCTTAGAAAAGCGCTTTTGTAAGCGATTTTCTAAGCCTTTTTGCTGAGCGATGAATTTTTACACTTCCTGACGTCAGTCAGAGTCAGGAAGAGAACTCTTGTACCAGAAATGAATAAATACAATGTATTTATTCATAACAGCACTCGGGAAATCGCCATTCAAAGCGCTATACTTTGTATTGAAGAGCAAACACTCAGAAAATGGTACAAATAGCGCATTTACGATTGGAAAGAAAGCTCATCACTCATGTGAGAACACTCACATAGATTAACATTGCACTAGTGCTTTTAAGGGGATTATTAAAATCGCCAGTGCTTTAAAAAAAACGAAAATGCTCATAGTGTGAACAAGCCCTAAGAGTTAGCAATCGAGTACATTTCCTGCAGGAGCGCCATTTTCCTCCCACAAAACAAATACATACAGGTTTATTAACAGCCTCCCTCCAAAAATAAAGAAATATATTCTCTTTAGTGAGGAGAAATTAGATTGTGAGGCATTTTATAGGTACTGCTAGCTTTATCTGACTTTGCTGTCCCTGAAATACATTGTACCTTGTTATCTATGAGTTAAAGCAAAAAGTTTTGAATCAAGATGACAAATCAGGTGAAAAGAGCGTTGAAGGCTTCCTGGTAAAAAAGGGCTCCGCCATCGACACTAATGTTAATTGCGGTGATTAGCAGCTATCATTGGTAAAAAGAGCGCTGGGGCTGCCCGCTAAGCAAAGTGCGGCTACAAATAGCAAGCCCTTGCTTATCGCAGCAAGTAACATTAGCGAATATCCTTGTCTTTTCCTTTTAAGTATAGACAAATGATTTAGAAGCTACCAATCAAAAAAGTATTACCGTAAACATAAGTTGATTAGATAAGGTATGACACCACCAAGGGGGTTAAGGTTAGGCACCATTGAGAAAGTAAGGTTAGGCACCACTAGCGGGAGTTTAGACTAGGAACCACTGGGGGGCTGGGGGTTAAAGTTAGGCACCACTAGGAAAAATTAAGGTGAGGTACCACCATGGGGAGTTAACGTTAGGTACCACCAGAGGGTAAGGGTTAGGCATTGGTGGAGGGAGGGTTCTGTGTGAGAGTAGGAATAAGTTATGTCATATTAAAATATCGGTAAAGATTACTATCAGAATCAACTAGTAGAATATCGGTAATTCTACCAATATTCTACTAGTGGCTCTTTTTGCAGGGCACTTTTTTTACATGCACGCCAAAATGATATCATGTATTAGCTGACTTTTAGGCAGGGGTCACGGTTGTGACTTCACACAATGTGAAATCAAACTGCAAAACGCGTGTTATGTATTCTCTACGGGCCTGCCGTGATTTCCAGAAGCACCTGCGATTCAGGTAATGATTGGCAGTGGAAATTGCATGTGGCATGCAATAAAGTAGTGAATGTATTCAGTTTTCAAAACACAGAAAAAAATGCATTACTGAATAGCAGATACTTCCAGAAATTGAGGTTGGCCAAAAGCGATAAATTGTGTGCTGATTTATATTTATGTTTTTGAGGGGGTTTACTAGGGAACCAGAAGTGTTAGCTCTATTCTGTTTAGCTAAATTATCTTGATGTCCAGTGGGAGGATTTAGCCATTATTTTGTATCAATACTATTTTTAGGGGAAATTTGTATCTTGGATATACAGTACATTACCAGTTTATTACTTTGTAATTACTGTATATTTTATTACAAATCTTAAAGTGCACATTAATGAACCAACAACTCCATGCAGATAGTGTCCTCAACCTAGGAAAATGCTATTATATGATGTGTGGAAGATTCAATTAAAATTAATTAATGTGAGATAAAAAGTGATAATTAGGACAAACACATTCATACTTTTTGCATTTGATTGTGAGACTTGCCTTGAAGTTTCCGGGGTCCACTCTCAGGTTGTAGGCATGGAGATCACTAAGTTTGGACAGGCAGCCCTCCAGGTCATCCAGATGTTTGCCAGCCTCTACCAGGGCACCCAGGACTTTGCCACCATGGTTCTGGACATCAGCTGATCCATGGCTCAGATTAAAGTGACTGAAGTAGGTTTTGGTCTGGGGGAAGCTCAGAAACAACCTACGAATTGAATGTGACATACAAAAATTACATGTTTTAGGTCTTGCAAACTAGAACAAATGTTGCATTACCGTACAGCTCCTTTCTATTTTTTATGTTTAATTCAAAAGCTTTCTACTGGAAAAGACATAAGAAATGATTCTAAATTGGCAAAATAGTTCACAAAAGTTTAAACTGTACATAATGTTCAAAACAGATACTATTTATAGCAATCCTGAGACCATCATTACTAATTATCTTTCCCCTATGTGCCCCTGGGGTCAGTATTTTATGGAAGTATTTATTATGCCCTATAGGTGGGGTACCTATGTGCTGTGCTACACCAGGAAGGTGCTGGAATTCTCCTGGTCGGATTTTAGATGTCCACAAACCATATAAGCCTTGGTTTTCAACTTACAGTTAGAGGTAGGTAAAGCCCTGTCTAACCTTAGCATTTACAAAGAACTGAAAAGTATTGAGACAGACTTTCTCTTTTTTAGACATTTCAATGTCAAAATGAAAGAATATTGTCTTAAAAAGAAAATGAGCATATAAATTGCTAATGAAATCTTGACGCAAACCTGTAAAGAGTTTGTTAGTTAAATAATTACTATGGGGAAGTAGTACTAGAAAGCCTCTGGATGCTCCATAGGCTTTCCAGATCTTCCACGAGTCCAATGCTACTGGCCAGGACCCTTTTCACCCCCATGGCTGTGCTCCCGCTTGTGCACGACTGCACTAGATATGCATCAGTACCGACCGCCGCATGCCCACTAGAATGAAGCCGCTCATGTACAGAGGAAAAAGTAATGCACAAGTGGCTTCATGCTACTGAGTATGCACGGACTGTACTCGCACATGTGCAGTGCAGGACAGTCAGGCTTGTAGAGAAATAGAAGCATTACCACAAAAGCATATTCGACAAGCCCTTGGTGAATATGCTTAGCCATGGGACAAGAATCTTGGCTATCCGGAGGCTTCCCTCATTTCTTCTTTATTTCTGCTGCATGCACACTTTTAAAATGTGTACATATGTATGTACTGCATTCTGGGTGCCAGATTTACTAAGGCTTCAGATATGGGAATGCCATGCGTAATCCCCTTCCCTTTCATACAGGATTATGGGGAAGGGGTGGAGTCACTACACTAGCAGTTTTGTAATTGCAGTCTTATGCAAGTACTCAACTGTATGAACTTAAAAAAAAAAATGCAAGGCGGTCTGGGCCATTTAAAAAGAAAATGACAGTGGAAAAGCATACAGGTAGTCAAACAATAAGGGACAATATTTCAATTAACCAGTCCAGGTTTGCTGGATCATGACACCCCCAGCGGAGGTTTTGGAATTATTTTTGGACGTGCCTTAAAGGGAACCTGAAATGAGAGTGATATACATTTTTATATAATTACAATACATGTTGCCTGGCCGTCCTGCTGATCAACTGCCTCTAATCCTTTAGCCATAGACCCTGAATCAGCATGCAAATCTGACATGATTAGCTGCATGCATGTTTCAGGTGTGATTCAGACATTACTCAAGCCAATGAGATCAACATGACTGCCAGGCAACTGGTATTGTTTAAAAGGAAATGAATATGGCCAACCCCATATCCTTCTCAGTTCAGATTCCCTTGAATAAATCAGGCCCTACTTGTGTACATGTCATGTGTGTATGATATGTATTTTCTACAGCTTCAAGTTCATAAGTACTAGATATGAAACAAATGGATAAAATCATCATATCTTCTTCATCACAGTTACTGTACATCACACATGTCAAATTCAGATAAAACTCAGGGCAGAACTGAGTGGACTATTACTGAAAGGGGCTACAGCAGATCTGCAGAGAGCCCTACTTCATTTCAAGGTGTCATACAGAGCTGCAAGGAATAATAAAATATTATTGAAACCATCCACTTGTACTTTTTTAACTGCAAAAATATGTCAAAGCCTTAAAGGATAACGTTAATGTAAAATGTAAAATGCATACATCTAAATGTACATTTCTCTCAGAGTAAGATGCACTATTACCTTTTACTTATATAGCTGTCACTTGTAGTAGGTAGAGAAAATCTAACATGTTTTGGGCTAGTCCATCTCCTTATAAGGGATTCTCAGATATTTCTTTATTTACAAAAAGCTCTTCCTGAATGGGAGTTGGCCAGTCCAACTGCCAAAATAGTGTGCAAAAGGGAAGCTGGCTGGCAACTCTGAATATATATTTTCCAGTAAATGCTTTTGTAAACAAAAAAGATAATACTGAGAATCAACTAGCCCAAAATCTGTCAGTTATTTACTGCTGTAATGCGGGGTACACACGTTGCGATTTCCCGCTCGATTCGCGGGATCGATTGGATCGATTTGATTATTTACAACATGTTCGATCGGGTTTCAATGAATACAGCCGTCGATTTTGCATACTTAATATGCAAAATCGACGGCTGTATCCATCGAAACCCGATCGAACATGTTGGAAATAATCGAATCGATCGAATCGATCCCGCGGATCGAGCGGGAAAACGCAACGTGTGTACCCCGCATAAGTGACAGAAACATGGAGATAAAGGTAATTTATAGTGCATTTTACTCTGGTACAAATGAATTTTTTATATGTATGTATGTTAAATTTTACAATTTTTTTTGCAATAGTGGTCCTTTTAGGGCTCTTACATAGTGGGACGTTGTGTTGCAGGGGACGTTAAGATCACATAACGTTCCCCCAATGCAACGCATGGTGGTGCTAAAGATGGACGCTACTTAGAACCGCGTTATGTGGCTCTTGGTGCGCCGTTTTCGTTCGATAGAACCGGCAATGATTCATATGAATCATTGCTAGCAGGCAGAGAACTGAGAATGATTCATATGAATCATTGCTAGCAGGCAGAGAATGATTCATATGAATTATTGCTAGCAGGCAGAGAATGATTCATATGAATTATTGCTAGCAGGCAGAGCATGATTCATATGAATCATTGCTGGCAGGAAGAGAACCGGCATTGCAGTGCAGTGAATATTAATTAGGCAAAATAGCAGACTCTCCCCTCCTCCTCTCCTGCACACAAAAAACAATAAAACAACATTACTGAGCATTTGCAAACAGTCTAAGGGCCTGTACACACTGAAAAACGCAAGCAAAATCGCAAGCGCATGCGTTTTTAAAGTGCATGTAGTTTTAAAAACGCATGCGCTTTTGCCTGCGTTTTTTGTGCGTTTGCGTTTTTCTTGTAATTGCTGATTGGCTAAAGAATCCTTTGTTTTTTTCTAGTTTACATTTCAACAGGAATCAGGAGATTGCAGAGTCTTCTGGGATACTGACTTCTGAAAAACGCAGGCAAAAACGCAAGCGCATGCGTTTTTAATGCGTTTTTCATGCGCTGCGCTTAAAAAAGCGCAGCAGGCACTGCGATTGTGTTTTTCTAAAAACGCATCGCACCAGTGTGTACAAGTCATCACGATTTTCATTCTTTTTCAAAAGACCTTGCGATTTTAAAAACGCATGCGTTTTTAAAAACGCAGCGCAAGCGCAACAGTGTGTACAGGCCCTAACGCGGCTAAAACCGCGTATAACGCACAGCATGCTGCACTTTCATTGAACGTGCAGCGTTACACTGTAACACAACGTGGGCACTGTAAACAGCCCATTGATTTTTCATTGCTGTGAGTTGGGCTGTGTTACAGGCTGCTCTAACGTGCACCTGTAATGTCCCACTGTGAAAGAAGCCTAAAGGGATCAATTACAGACAAAGGTTATATTTTAGCTTTGATAAGTATGAAAAGGGTTAAAACTTTTTCTATGGTTTTCATCACCGTCTGTATCTCCATGTGGGACTATTTCTCATAACAGGAAGTTGAAAACATGTCACCAGCAGGGACAGAAAAAGTAAAGGTTAAAGCTTTTTGTAGGTTGTTGTTGATAGAACTTCTGTCAAAATGTAATTGCTGCCCCTCATTTCTTGTCCCTGGGACCAGCATGCTTCACATGGAAGCCCTGGAGCTACCAGGGGCAGGAAATGAGGGAACATCTCTACACCAGTTTCATCTGCTTGCTTTACATTATTGATATCTTGCTTTATATATGAATACAAGCAATAAGGCTTTTTAAATCCTGATTCCTGACAAAATATCTTTGTTAGTTTTGCATGTCTTCTGTCAAGTTATCCCTAAGACCTCTGGGATCAGGAAGTGAGACACACCAATTAAAGACTTTTAATGCTCCCCCACTTTAAAAAAGACTTTTAACATGTTGTTGGCTTTGTCCCCATTGAAAAGATGTATCCGCTTCATGGGACAAGAAGCAAGTGAAATCCTTCCACACAGGAACAAAAACAACATCATGAGCCTAAAGAGATTCTAACATTTTATAGGCTGTACAAAACTAATACACTCTTGTCTTAATGTTGGGTTTTTGAAGGAGATATACAATTAAAGGATATGGGCCCTTATTCAATTCTTTTTCTCCTAGGAGATGATTTTTCATCTTCTGTTTAAAATAACTTGTCATCACTTTCCAATTGAAATTGAAAAAGAACCAAAAAGTAGGTGAACAAATACTGTCAAAATTATTCAGAGTATTGTATTGCTTAATGGTGGCTTAATGGAGTTTTACTGATAAGGTTGAAAAGATCACCTAGAAGAAAACTTAGGAAAAACAGTGAACTGCATAAGGGCCATTGTACCAAACTGTTTATACAACAAAGACCAGCACACACCAGGTATGTTCTGAACATACAATCTTGCTTTATTGCAAATAGCTTTCAGAAATCATGCGGATTGGTTGCCATATTTATCACCTTGTAAACAATACCAGTTGCCTGGCTGTCCTGCTGATCTATTTTGCTATAATAGTGTCTGAATCACACCAGAAACAAGCATGCAGCTAATCTTGTCAGATCTGACAATAATGTCAGAAACACCTGATCTGCTGCATACTTGTTCAGGGGCTATGGCTAAAAGTATTAGAGGCAAAGGTATCAGCAAGATAGCCAGGCAACTGGTATTGCTTAAAAGTAAATATATATGGCAGCGTCCACATCTCTCTCACTTCAGTTGCACTTTAAGCATTGTGACTGATCCAGTGAATAAAGAAGCAATGGATTGGTCACCAATCAGCCAAGTCCATCAACATGCCTGTTTTCCACTGTATATACATGCTAAATAGCTGTGCATATGGCTAGAGACCATGTTATAGCACCATGGGCCCATATGCAGTTCACTTTTTTTTTCTAAGTTTTCAATACTTAATCTGCTTGATTTCTGAAAGCTATGTGCAATATAACTAAGATTGTATGTGCAGAAGATCCCTGTATTGTGCTGTTCTTGGTTGTACAACTACCATGCTTATGGTCCTGCCTTGTGCTCTGGTAGACTGACCGTGTTGCATCTCAACTTGCAATAGGGAAGAGCGGCCAAGATTTCTTTGATTATTATACCATACTAGACATCAACAAGAACAAAAACATAATATTAAAGTGATGCCTTTATCTTTGGAGCAATATATAGAGCATTACATAAAATGTTTTGTTACTTGGTTACCTTTCCAGTGCTTCACCGCCAAGAACATTCTCATGTCCACAGGCTTTGCTCACGATAGCCTGAATGGCAGCCTTCTCAGCATCAGAGAAAGTCATCTTTGCTTGTTGTGTGTGGTTGTCGGGAGTTACAGACAGAGATGCAGGATAGATGGATTGGTCTGCTCCACACTCTCCACTTTTATAAAGAGAAGAGCAGCAAGACCTCCCATGTCCAGTGGTCAGATAAAAGATACACCCGAAGGAAAACTGCAGCCCATGTACAACTGTGTGTGTGACCATTCAGCACCTCACAGATTGCTGACCTCTGGCTTTTATTATCTTCAAATAGTGAGGCTTGATTATGGCCTCAATTCACTAAGCTTTATCAAACACTTTATCAAACGTTTGATAATTTACCTCATGGGTAAAAACTAATTTTGAATTCACTAAGGTGTTATATTATGTTATATATTTATTGAACATTTTATCAATAAAATATTTAATAAATATTTAACACTTTAGTGAATTCAAAATTAGATTTTACGCATGAGGTAAATTATCAAAAGTTTGATAAAGTGTTTGATAAATCTTAGTGAATTGAGGCCATGTGTTCACTGAGCACTATTAGTTTATGTTCCTATGAAATACTTTTCTATACTTGAATAAAAGCTACCAAAGAAAACCATTATTTAATGGTTTTCTTAAACATTAGTTTATAGAATAAAGAATATAGAGAATTGTGTAGAAAAGTGTAAGAAGGCAGAAGGAAAGTATGTAGGGAAATAAAATAATATTTTACACCGACTGTAGACAGCGCACATACATTTAAAGGACATTACGCAAATGACATAAAAGGTATTCAATGTCCATATCTCATGTTATCCAATTTATAGAACAATAGTCTGCTGGCCTCAGGTACAGTGATATATATAACGGGGAGTCCTACTGGGAAGTGTTGTCTATCAAGCCTCATAGAACCAATCCACAGCATGCACAAATATTACCATAGAACTCGACCCCTCACGTATACTTATCGAACGTGTTTTTATTGCATTACTAGCGGTGAAGCAGCAAAGAACATTTTTGACTGTTGAGAAATAATATTTTGCACCGACTGTAGACAGCGCACACAGAGGCATCAAGAAGAAGATTAATATACACTAAAAGCAGTTTAAAAAGGGTGGTAGTGGTGGACTTCCCTTCCTATAGATGACTCGATTTTGTCTATTTCAAATAAAAATCACTTTATTATATACTCCAATGTGTGACGCGCTTCGCAGGTATAACTTGCTTCCTCAGGCAAAATCAAGGAGTAACTAAAGCGAACCCTGTAACAAGCCAAGCACCACATTATGTAATGGGGTAAAATTTTGGATGCAAGTGTTATTAAAATTAATTTAGAGAAACATAGCGTTAAAAAAAATATATTACTACACCAAAAATATCCTACTTTAATAATCATAAACAGTTCACAAATATTAAAAAGCTGGAATATTGGGTTACCCAAAGAACACTTGTACAATTTTTGAACCACCTAGTTACTGATAGTAGTTTGGCTGCTTTAAGCGCTACCAATACTATATGGAAGAAAAGTAACTTGATATTTATGTATGACCTCAAGGCATAGGGTACCTCAATGGAAATGCAAGGAAAATTTCAACCACAGATGTCCCATATACTATATATACACCAAACATTCAAAGCAAAAATCAACTATGGATAAGAAGGCACCAAAAAGTATGTCCAATTCCAATTCACTATTGATCAAAATTAATGATGAAGGTCTGTCATCCACTGAGAAAAATGACAGGGGAGGAGATTGGGACTGTAGAGTGCTAAAAATGTGAAGCTACTTGGATTTATAGGACTCGAGTGCATGTTCGTCCGGGACTCAATGATAGAATAGATTTTGCATGCTTCCTTAAATATAGACATGTTTGCTGCTGGGCGCAGGTGGGACCTCTGGTGTCCTGCATTCATGGCAATGCTTTGGCTTTGCCTCCTCTCTTGATGGACGCAATCATGTGCTTCCGGTGATGTGTCCTCATTCAGCATCATTAAAACATCAAACAAATGGACCAGCACCATACAATCAATTTAGCTAATGATACAGAGTGTGCTAAAGGCTAAACAAGAAAGGCAAGAAAAAGATGCCTCCTAAAAAACACCACACTGACAAGACAATTATATAGCCAATATATCACAATCTTTATTAAATTCTAAAAAAAATCACTAAAAGTGATAATTCTGGTGTAAATATACAATAGTTCATAGTAATAAATAATGACAGTACACGATTAAATGGAGATAGAATGATAAACATATAAGTAATAACCGATCTATAAAATCAGTAATAAATAAAGTGCATATAGTGCTGGTAATTATAAATACAGATCCCAACCAGGGAATAACAAGATAAGTTGATTTAAACAAGTCAATAATCAGAGTGCATATAGTGTTGCTCAGCGCTTCTGCCCCCTTCATACTTACAGGCGCTCTGGTTGCCTTGACAGCCAGAGGCGGCTTGCGTAATGAAGCTGCCGCATCTCATCTAGGCGGGCATTCCCTTCCGGTTTCAACCTTTGTATTGTAAGCCTTTGACAGGGTCCTCCCTTCCCTAGTGTATTCTACATGATCGTGTGCTCCTTTCCTATGACCGCCTCATACTTGGAGCCTACCTAACCAGCCCAAAATCGCATGACCATGTATCTTGTACCCTGTTTGCCTTGTATAGCTTTTTCCTATGTTGTATAACCTTGTTATGTCTGTCATCCTTTGTATCATTGTATGTATTTATTGTCCAGTGCTGTGTAATATGTTGGCGCTTTATACATACAACAATAATAAAAATACCTTGTGTCTTGTTGCTGTGCTCAGTTTTGCCATGACATGAAACTATCTTCCACAACCTCAGCGTGGTAGCAGATTTTAGCTGTTCCTCACCCATTTTAAGCCTCCTACACAGCTGTTTCTGTTTCAGTTAATGACTGTGTTTCAACCTACTCGTGACATTGATGATTATTAGCACCTGTTTGGTATAACTGGTTTATCATACACTTAGCTATAATCCTACAAAATCCCTGACTGTGCAAGTGTACCTATAAGAGTTGGTGGTGGTTTGAGGGTCAAAGGTAGTAACACTAAATATTGATTTGATTTAGATTTAACTTTTGTTTTCTCACTTTGCATTTTGTAAATTGATAACAATAAACAATCATTATTTATATTCAGGGCAGTTTCTAGGCAAAAATGCACCAGGGCGAGGGTGTAAATATTGTCGTGCACAGATATCACACTGCAATATTACCCTTACTTCTGCCAGCAGTACCACAAATGACTCTATTAGCACGACCCACAGTACTTGAGTAGCAACCATTGGTACAGTAAGGTGCGTTCCTAATACATGTTCCGGTTAGTAACACTCTCTACCAAAACAATAGTCCTGATACTCGAGTGTCACGCGTCACGCTAATAGCGTAACTCGTGGTACTGCTGGCGGAAGTAAGGGTAACAGCAATATTACAGCGGTTACTTGCATCAGTCCCATTATCTTTCCAAATTTTTCAGGTTGGAGGGTTTTCATGTCATCACCCTGATCTTTAGCTCCCTCCACAGATTCTCAATTGGATTCAAGTCAGGACTCTGACTGGGCCACTCCAAAACCTTAATGTTGTTGTCTGCTAACCATTTCTTCACCAGTTTTGCTGTGCGTTTTGGGTCATTATCATGCTGAAATGTCCTCTGGTGACCAAGGCCAAGTTTCTCTGCAGACTGCCTGATGTTGAGAATCCTCATGTATTGCTCTTTTTCATGGTGCCATTTACTGTGATTAGGTTCCCTGGTCCATTGGCTGAATAACACCCCCAAAGCATAAGGTTCCCACCACCATGTTTGACAGTGGGGATGGTGTTCTTTAGATTGAAGGCTTCTCCTTTTTTATACCAAATGAAGGAAACATCATTGTGACCAACAATTCAATTTTTGTCTCATATGACCATAACACAGAAGATCAGTCTTCTTCTTTGTCCAGATGATCATTTGCAAAGGCCACGCAAGCTTTTGTGTGCCTTATCTGGTGGTGTCCTCCTTGTTCTGCTTTCATGGAACCCAGCAGTGTGCAGTATCCATTGGATTGTCTGCCTTGAGACATTGCCACCAGCAGAGCCCAGATTCACCAGGATGGCCTTGGTGGTGATCCTTGGATTCTTTTTCACCTCTCTCACTATTCTCCTGGCAGGACCGGCGCTTGAGGTAAGGCAAAGGAGGCAACTGCCCCCAGGCCCCAGAGTCCCTGGGGGGCCCCCCTTTACCTGGCAGCCAAACAGAGATGTCTGCGTGGCCCACCATCCGAATCCTGATGCTGCCTGCCTCTCACTGTCTGTGTCCCACCACCTGTGTGGTCTGGTCTGCCTGGGTGCAGGTGGGGTGGCTGCCATGCAGGCAGTGAAGTAACTGAACTTGCTGGCAGAGGGAGAGACATGATCTATATGCATACCTCCTCCAAGCGGTTCGGTTCCAGTATCTGTCTCCTCCAAACGGTTCGGTTCCAGTGTCTGTCTCCTCCAAACGGTTCGGTTCCAGCATCTGTCTCCTCCAAGCAGTTTGGTTCCAGTGTCTGTCTCCACGAAACGGTTCGGTTCGACGGAGGACACAGACGCTGAAACCGAACCGCTTGGAGGAGACAGACGCTGGAACCGAACCGGAGCTGGAGGTATGTATATAGATCCTGTCTCTCTCTCTGCCAGCATGTTTGATTACTTCACTGCCCGCATGGCCGCACAGCCACCCCACCAGCACCAGGCAGATGGTGCAGAATGCCAGACGGGGCTCCTCTAGAGGTCTTGCAGAGCGGAAATAACCTGTGTCTTTTCCCTCCTCTCTTCCTCTTCATAATGTTAGCTACTGTGAAGGGGCCTCAGGAAGCATTGGGGTAGTGCTTATGGACGGGGAGGAGAAGTTGTAGGGGGGCCCCTTGTTTAAGTTTGCCCCAGTGCCCCTGGGCCCCTTAAACCGGCCTTGCCTCCTGGCCAGGTGTCACTTTTGGCTCCAGACCACGTCCTCTGATATTTTCTACAGTGCAGAACATCTTGTATTTTTTTAATAATACTTTGCATGCACTGTAGCCACTGTAAAACTTTAAAACCTTTAGAAATGGCATTGTAGCCCTTTACTGACTTGTGAGCAGCCACAATGTGCAGCCACAGGTCCTCACTGAGCTCCTTTGTCTCAGCCACAGCTGTCCACAAACCAACTGCAGAGAGCTGATGATTTTCACCTGTTGAGTTGATTAAAACAGCTGTTCCCAAATAATCAGGGTAATTAGGATGCTTTAGAACAGCTTGGACTATTTGGAATGGTATAGAACTTTGGATTTTCCACAGACAGTTACAGTTTGTGAAGGGTATGAATAATTTTGGACTGGACACTTTTGCTCAAATGTAGATACAAGCTGAAAAATGTTTTTTATTCCCCACAATAATGCCACTTGTATATTGTCTTATTATCTTTTGGGAGATACCGATTTAATTTCCCATCGAAAAAAGTACTTGCTGGTTGAATAAAAGTATCTTTAAGTCAAAATTTGCCAGGGGTATAAATAATTATGGGCAGCACTGTATCTTTTTAAAATTATCAGACAGAAACATAGCCTAGCATAGGGTCTTTTAGGTTACTACCTGCAGTTAATTTTTTACATAAAGAAAAATAAATAACCTGATCTAAGCTTTCCTCCACCCTTCAGCTCAATGGCCCATATGCAACTCACTTTTTCTCTTTAGTTTTTTGCAAGTTGATACTTTTACACCTTGTTAATAAAAGGCTTTTACGCCACCAGGAAGCAAAGAAAATCCACTGAATAATTTTGACAGTATTTTTCCACCTACTTTGGATTTTTGTGCAAAATGCAAAATACTAAAAAGTTATTTCAAACAGAAGATTACAAATTATCTCCTAGGAGAAAACTTTGGTGAAAAATTGAATTGCATATGGGCCAACATGTCAAAGTAGTTGCAATAAAGTTAATGTACTGTGCTGGCGGTATGACGAGTTATGGATTACTTCTGGATTTGAGTATTGCTTAGTGGTCGGACATCACTAATCTGCCTTACCATTTTCTCCTAATTTACCCAGCCAGCGCCGGGTAAAGGGGGGAGCTGCCACTTCTCACATTCTTTGCCTCTCATGTAGAGCAAACTTGGCATGTAAGAAACAAAATAAAAAATACAGCAGTGTAACATTTAAAATGAACTTAATAAACCAAAATACCACACAAATGATGCTGTGCACTGAGAGTGTCTGTCACAATTTTAATTGTGGGTGGCTGAAAACAGTCTTTCAATTTAAACTTTGACAATATAACAAGTGTGACTATCTTGACTCCCCCACAACCACTGATCTGATGGGGTGGCTTCTGTTTCAGAAGAAGGGATGGTATGAAGTCGGGACCTTCTACAAGCATGAGCTCCACTGTGACTGTGGGGTCTGCTTCCTCTATTATTCATCCCTGGATAGAAAATAGAGTGCTTAGGAGTGTGGTAAGGACAGGGCTATCTGCTGGTCAAGGCCGCCATCAGAAACTTTGGGCCCCCTCACACATCCTCAGGCCTGGGCCCCCCCTCCCTGGGCCCACCCACTGGTTGCTGTGCCCGCCCACTAGCCACCCAACCCCATTTCCGTGCACGAAGGGCGCAGCGTCGAAAAAGTGCATGGCTCCGACACCGAACAAAGCGCCATGCACAGTGTGATGCTGCAAAAAGTGGGCGTGACCATGGCATGTGTGTGGAGCCAAATACTAGTAAAATACAGGTAGTCCCTGGTTAACAAATAAGATAGGGACTTGTAGGTCCGTTCTTATCCTTTATCCACTCTTTTTTGTACCCCTCTTTTCTACCTGTGCCTCTTTTGTCCTCCTCTTTCTCACCTCAGTTTGTGCCTCTTTTGTGTCCCTCTGTGTGACCTCATGTTTCCATCTCATCTCTTTTCTCCCTGTGCCTCTTTTGTCTGCCTCTGTTCCCCCTGTGCCTCTTTTATCCCCCTGTGTTACCTCTTGTCCCCTTCTGTCTCAGCTCGTCCCCCTGCCCTAGCCAGGTATAGGTGCCCCCAGTATAGGTATCCAGACATTGGTGCCCCCAGTATAGGTAGCCAAGTATAGGTTCCCCAGCATAAGTAGACAGCAAGATATAGGTGCCCTAGTATAGGTATTCAACTATAGGTGGTGCCCTGGTATAGGTAGCCTAGTATAGTTGCTCCCAGTATAGGTAGCCTGGTATGGCTGGTGCATCAGTATAGGTTAGCCAGGTACAGGTGCTCCCAGTATAGGTTACAAGCTATAGGCACCTCAGTATAAGTAGCCAAGTATAGGTGGTGCCCCAGTATAGGTAGCCAGGTACAAGTGGTGCCCTCAGTAAAGGTAACCAAGTATAGGTGGAGCCCCAGTATAAGTAGCCAGGTATACAGTAGGTGGTGCCCCAGAATAGGTAGCTAGGTATAGGTGGTTCCAGCCCTAGTATAGGTAGCCAGGTATAGGTGGTGGCCCAGTATAGGTAGCCTGATATAGGTGGTGGCCCAGTACAGAAAGTCCGCTGTATCGGGCTCACTCATCTGCTCCCCACGTTCAAGCGCTGATGTCACTCTTCTCTCAGTGCTGGAATGTGGTGGGCTGGTTAGTGATCCACAGGCCCGCAGCGAACACATGCGGCCCTTCCAGCGCCTTGGGGAGACCTAGGGCCCCCAGAAGCCATGGGCCCCTCACTGCCGTGTCCGTTGTCCCCCACCCTGATGACTGCCCTGCTGAAGTCACTGACCAGCTCCTACATGAAGACTGTGATATTATTATTATTATTATATAGCACTATCACCTTTCATAGCAATGCAGGTCTTATTTCAGAGCTAAGAAATCACACACAAACACATACACCCACACAAACCATAACCGCAGTCAGCTGCAGAGTAGTAAGTGCTAAAATGTACCGTAGTTTGTACAATAGTGCATTGTAGTGTGTGTGCTACAGTGTACTGTGGGCAATAATGTAGTATGTGCAATAGTGTAGTGTGTGCTACGGTGTAGGGTGTGCTATAGTGTAGTATGTGCAATAGTGTAGTGTGTGCTATAATGTAGTATGTGCAATAGTGTAGTGTGTGCTACGGTGTAGTGTGTGCTATAGTGTAGAGTGTAATAGTGTATTGTGTGCTATGGTGTAGTATGTGCAATAGTGTAGTGTGTGCTATAATAATAATGGCAGTATTTGTATAGCGCCTTTCTCCTGTCGGACTCAAAGCGCTTAATGTAGTATGCGTAATAGTGTAGTGTGTGCTATGGTGTAGTATGTGTAATAGTGTAGTGTGTGCTATAATGTAGTATGTGCAATTGTGTAGTGTGTGCTATAGTGTAGTGTGTGTAATAGTGTAGTGTGTGCTATAATGTAGTATGTGCAATAGTGTAGTATGTGTAATAGTGTAGTGTGTGCTATAGTGTAGTATGTGCAATAGTGTAGTGTGTGCTATAGTGTAGTGTGTGTAATAGTGTAGTGTGTGCTATAGTGTAGTATGTGCAATAGTGTAGTATGTGTAATAGTGTAGTGTGTGCTATAGTGTAGTATGTGCAATAGTGTAGTGTGTGCTACGGTGTAGTGTGTGCTATAGTGTAGTGTGTGTAATAGTGTAGTGTGTGCTATAATGTAGTATGTGCAATAGTGTAGTATGTGTAATAGTGTAGTGTGTGCTATAGTGTAGTATGTGCAATAGTGTAGTGTGTGCTACGGTGTAGTGTGTGCTATAGAGTAGTGTGTGTAATAGTGTAGTGTGTGCTATAATGTAGTATGTGCATTAGTGTAGTATGTGTAATAGTGTAGTGTGTGCTATAGTGTAGTATGTGTAATAGTGTAGTGTGTACTATGCTGTAGTGTGTGCAATAGTATAGTATGTGTAACAGTGTAGTATGTGCTAAGGTGTAGTGTGTACAATAGTGTAGTGTGTGCTATAATGTAGTATGTGCAATAGTGTAGTATGTGCTATGATGTAGTATGTGCAATAGTGTAGTGTGTGCTATAATGTAGTATGTGCAATAGTGTAGTGTGTGCTATGGTGTAGTATGTGCAATGGTGTAGTGTGTGCTATAATGTAGTATGTGCAATAGTGTAGTGTGTGCTATAATGTAGTATGTGCAATAGTGTAGTGTGTGCTATGATGTAGTATGTGCAATAGTGTAGTGTGTGCTATGGTGTAGTATGTGCAATGGTGTAGTGTGTGCTATGATGTAGTATGTGCAATAGTGTAGTGTGTGCTATGATGTAGTATGTGCAATAGTGTAGTATGTGTAATAGTGTAGTGTGTGCTATGATGTAGTATGTGCAATAGTTTAGTGTATGCTATGGTGTAGTGTGTGCTCAGTGACGTAGCTAAGGAGCTATGGGCCCCGGTACGAGTTTTACATTGCCCCCCTCCCCCCCAGCACTCTTTACATAACAATTGATATGGAGTACCAAAACCTGCCAAGGACAACCAGTGTCAGGGGTGCAAGAAGGGGATGGGGAACAGCTTGTTAATGATTATTATCATTCAAAGCATTTATAGGAGTGATCATTAATCCCATGGGACCAATAAATAGCTGATACTGCGTTTGAGGGAGGGCTCTATCGGGGCCCCTCTGGCCAAAGGGCCCCGGTGTAGTCTAGAACTCTGCAACCTCATATTGCTATACCACTGTGTGTTCTATAATGTAGTATGTGCAATAGTGTAGTGTGTGCTACGGTGTAGTGTGTGCTATAATGTAGTATGTGCAATAGTGTAGTGTGTGCTATAATGTAATATGTGCAATAGTGTAGTGTGTGCTATAATGTAATATGTGCAACAGTGTAGTGTGTGCTATAATGTAGTATGTGCAATAGTGTAGTGTGTGCTATAATGTAGTATGTGCAATAGTGTAGTGTGTGCTATAATGTAATATTTGCAATAGTGTAGTGTGTGCTATAATGTAATATGTGCAATAGTGTACTGTGTGCTATAATGTAATATGTGCAATAGTGTAGTGTGTGCTATAATGTAATATTTGCAATAGTGTAGTGTGTGCTATAAAGTAATATGTGCAAAAGTGTAGTGTGTGCTCAGGGGTGCAGCTAAGGTTTTTGTGGCCCCAAGCAGACTGTAGTAAGTGGCCCTATCTGGCGAAAAATGGGTATGGCTATCCCGCATAAGTGGGCGTGGCCATGACATGTGGGTGGAGCGGGAGGGTGGAGCGGGGCGGGGCTGTTTGCGGGGAAAAATGGATGTGGGGGTGATTGAGGCGCGCGCAGCGCGCCGCAAGATAGGCGTGGCCATGACATTGTATGGGCAGAGCTTAAAGGAATAGTATCGATGTATGCATTTATTTTTAAATGCTGTATGTTGTAGCACACATTAGGGCAAGTACTAGGAGCAATTTGATTCCTCACACAGCTGTTCCTCTCAGCTGTAAAATCCTCCGTCAGTTTTGGCGTCAGTGTTGGATACAAAATGTATCTAATACTGAGCTCCCAGAGGGCTAGACCATGTCTCTGCACAGGGGAGTTGTTATCAACTCCTCAGTTTATAGTTTAATTATCACCTTGCTGAAAGAATCTTGTTGATATGGTGGTAAGGGGTTAAAGATTCTAGCAATGTGTGTTTATTATCTTTGCTTCTCTTGACTGATAAAGATACTAATAATGCTAATTGTAAACAGTGATCTGCCCCTCTCAGCAGCTTGTAAAGTGGATGCAGCCTGGAGTGTATCACCTCAAGCAGACAGCCAGGCAAGCAGTCTGAGTGTAAACACAATAGCTAGTTATATTCCAGCAATATTACAGCTCATTTAGTTACCTGATACCACCTCAGATCAGCCTATTTCTCCTCATGTCTGCTGCATGCTGTGAGTGACACAGTGAAATATATTTGTGAGCTGTGTGAGAGAGTAACCAAGCAGCTCAGGGTAACCCAAACTACTATGAGCTGTGTGAGAAATGAATTTTTAAGCAGGGATAGTGAGAGAGAGACCTGGGTGAATAAATAAAGTGCCCCTAGCACTAGTGGTAATGTGTACACTAATATAGAGTATTAAAATAAAAAGTCGTTTCAATCGATGGTACTCCTTTAACTGTAGCACAGCAAATATAGCCAACTACGACCATTAAATAATAAATGCAGCAACAGTTACCCCAGACACCAGAAAATATAAACGCAATTTGTGCAACATTTCAGCAGAAAACAAACGCAATTTGTGCAACATTTCAACAGAAAACAAACAGAATTTAGGCCACATTTCAGCAGAAATCAAACGCAATTTGGGCCAAATTTCAGCAGAAATCAAGCGCAATTTGGGCCACATTTCAGCAGAAATTAAACGCACTTTGGGCACATTTTCAGCAGAAATCAAACGCAATTTGGGCACATTTTCAGCAGAAATCAAACGCAATTTGGGCCACATTTCAGCAGAAATCAAACACAATTTGGGCTACATTTCAGCAGAAATCAAACGCAATTTGAGTACATTTTCAGCAGAAATCAAACTCAATTTGGGCACATTTTCAGCAGAAATCAAACGCAATTTGGGCCACATTTCAGCAGAAATCAAATGCAATTTGGGCACATTTTCAGCAGAAATCAAATGCAATTAGGGCACATTTTCAGCAGAAATCAAACGCAATTAGGGCCCACATTGAGCAGAAATCTAACACAATTAGGGCACATTTTCAGCAGAAATCAAACGCAATTAGGGCACATTTTCAGCAGAAATTAAACGCAATTAGGGCACATTTTCAGCAGAAATTAAACGCAATTAGGGCACATTTTCAGCATAAATCAAACGCAATTAGGGCACATTTTCTGCAGAAATCAAATGCAATTAGGGTACATTTTCAGCAGAAATCAAACGCAATTAGGGCACAGTCCAGCAGAAATCAAATGCAATTAGGGCACAGTTCAGCAGAAATCAAACGCAATTAGGGCACATTTTGAGCAGATATCAAACGCAATTAGGGCACATTTTCAGCAGAAATCAAACGCAATTAGGGCACAGTTCAGCAGAAATCAAACGCAATTAAGGCACAGTTCAGCAGAAATCAAACGCAATTAGGGCACATTTTCAGCAGATATCAAACGCAATTAGGGCACATTTTCAGCAGAAATAAAACGCAATTAGGGCACATTTTCAACAGATATCAAACGCAATTAGGGCACATTTTCAGCAGATAAACGCAATTAGGGCTGGAAAAAGAAAAGAATTTACTCACCTGGCACTGGCAGAAGTCTTCTCTCCCCGTCTCCTCTCCTGGCCGGCTCCTCAGGCGCGCAGTTCCCACGGAGCTCCCTCCTTCCTCCAATCTCCCGCGCTAATTGAATGCAGGGCTACGGCAAGATGGCCACCCGAAGCCCTGTACTGGAGACATAAATAGTCTCCAGAGCAGGGCTTCGACGGCGGATATCTTCCCGTAGCCCTGATCTGCTCTGCCAGCCCCACGGGGCCGCGGAAAAAAAGTGACGTCACGCCAACGTCACGGAGCCGCCGAGGCCACTAAGGCCTTGAGGCCCCAAGCGGCCTCGTGGTCTGCTTGGTGCCTCGCGGCGCCCCTGTGTGTGCTATAATGTAATATGTGCAATAGTGTAGTGTGTGCTATAACGTAATATGTGCAATAGTGTAGTGTGTGCTATAATGTAGTATGTGCAATAGTGTAGTGTGTGCTATAATGTAATATGTGCAATAGTGTAGTGTGTGCTATAATGTAATATGTGCAATAGTGTAGTGTGTGCTATAATGTAATATGTGCAATAGTGTAGTGTGTGCTATAATGTCATATGTGCAATAGTGTAGTGTGTGCTATAATGTCATATGTGCAATAGTGTAGTGTGTGCTATAATGTAATATGTGCAATAGTGTAGTGTGTGCTATAATGTCATATGTGCAATAGTGTAGTGTGTGCTATAATGTAATATGTACAATAGTGTAGTGTGTGCTATAATGTAGTATGTGGGAATCCAGCCTAAAGCTTATGTGATGAATGACACTTCTCTTCAATCTGCTATATTTCAATTCAAATCTGCTATATTCATATTGCATAGCATTGCATAGCAATAGGGAATGCAGAGGTTGCAACCGCACCAGGGCCCCTGGACCGGAGGGGCCCATTAGGGACCTTCCTTCACCCATCTTGTTACTTTGTATTGGTGCTACACTGGTAATGAAAACCTCTATATGTGCATTAAATAGTAGTAATCCTTAATTAACTGTTCCCTTGGGCCTTGTTTACACTTAATCAGTTCTCAGTTATGACTGAAAGGACAACTGATTTTCAAAGTAGGTCCCATGTTTTCCTATGGCACCTTTCACACTTAAAGAGGAGCTCCAGTGAAAATAATGTATTAAAGTGCTTCATTTTTACAATAATTATGTATAAATATTTTAGTCAGTGTTTTTTCATTGTAAAATCTTTTAAATCCCTGATTTACATTCGGACATTTATTACATGGTGACATTTTTACTGTTGGCAGATGATGTAACTGCTGCATGCTTTTTTGGCAGTTGGAAACAACTGTAAAAGGCTATTTCCCACAATGCAACAAGGTTCACAGACAGGAAACTGCCAGGAGTACCATGGTCCTCAGAGTTTCTTGTGGGAGGGGTTTCACCACAATATCAGTCATACAGCACCCCCTGATGGTCTGTTTGTGAAAAGGAATAGATTTCTCATGTAAAAGGGGGTATCAGCTACTGATTGGGATAAAGTTCAAATCTTGATCGGAGTTTCTCTTTAACGCGTTTTAACTGAAATCTTTTTCACACTGCACTGCTATGGAGAAGAGAAAAAAACCGCGTACTAACTGATTTAGTGTAAATAGGGGCCTTACTCTGTTTACACTTCTCTTACACTGCAGCTGTCCTTGGTAGATTTTGGGGCTTCATATCAACATAGTGCTTGGAGCCCCATGTAAAACTCGCACAGGGGCCCCAAGCTCCTCAGCTATGCCATTGGCTATATTTTAATATGCTATATTTCATTTTAAAAGTGGCATAATTTGGTTAGCATGTTGATACATAGTCATCCATTCTTTTATGTGTTTTCCTTTTCACGCATTAGTACAGTTATTTCCATGCATAATGAGATGGATCAAAGCAATGGCCTACAGATTGAGAGTCACTTTTAAAACCAATATGTGTCAGCACATATAGACATATAGTGCAGATGTCCAGGCCGATATCCATCTATCTGGCTCCTCTGCTGTGCTGCTATCAGCCCTTGTTGTACCATAAGGTTACACAGCATCCCTGGAAATGGGTACACAGGCAGCAGAAGTCAGCATTATTTGGGATACAGATCAGGCAAATTATCTGTCTGCTTAGCGCTGATAGCTTGCCTGCTTTGTCACGCTCTTCTTTGCTGACTGTCAGAAATGTATAGGCTTCATTTATGTCAGAATATATCTGAAACAAAAAAGCATGATGCTTCAACAGGTTTTAAATGCACAAACCTCTGTATAATGTATTAAAAGGAGACACAGAACAATGTGAACCAGGTGTTAATGATAGACTGGTAATGATCACCATTAGCCCCACTCCTAAAGGCTCATACACACATCAGACTATAGTCTTTGGAAAATGAAAGATCACAGACCAATCTTACCACCCTTCATGTAGTATGAGAGCCATACTCTACACAGTCTTTTCTATGGAGCTGAACTCCACATCAGAAAAAAATGTTTGCAAGATGCTGCACACACAGATGCTGTACAGACACAAAAGATCAGTATCTGCAAAAGATCTGTTCCTGCCGAAAATCCATTCCTGCAAATTGCAATGATAGTCTATGAGATCTGCAGATCATCATACACACATGATTTAACTGACATTCATCTGCAGATCAAGCAATCATCTGCAGATCTGAAAATCCATCCTGGTGGATCTGATCTGCAGATGAATGTCAGTTAAATCATGTGTGTATGATGATCTGCAGATCTCATAGACTATCATTGCAATTTGCAGGAATGGATTTTTGGCAGGAACAGATCTTTTGCAGATACTGATCTTTTGTGTCTGTACAGCATCTGTGTGTGCAGCATCTTGCAAAGATTTTTTTCTGATGTGGAGTTCAGCTCCATAGAAAAGACTGTGTAGAGTATGGCTCTTATACTACATGAAGGGTGGTAAGATTGGTCTGTGATCTTTCATTTTCCAAAGACTATGGTCTGATGTGTGTATGTGGCCTAAGTGTAATCCTGGCATTCAAGAGGAAATACAGGGTGGGTCATTTATATGGATACACCTTAACATGGCCATTTATATGGATACACAATTTTATGTGAATGGTGAAGTTAACAAACAAAACCATCGCTATTAGTCTGACACTAACCCACATTGGATAGATCCATCCAAGACTGCTGGAACAAAAAATTGATGGTATGGTGTGGTATATGGGGTCTATCCATAGATAAGGTGTATCCATATAAATGGCCCACCCTGTATAATGGCATAATTTTCAGAATCTGGAGAACAACAGAGCAGGACTGGATTTAGCACTAGGCACGCTAGACCATGACAGTTAAAAATGGCGCACAGCGTCAGGGAAATGAAAAGGGCACCGCAAAGACTTACATTATATAACGCTATTTAGCATTATAAGTGTTAAAAAATGGCGCAGGCAGTGTGCCTTACACTTATAACGCTAAATAGCGTTATAAGTCTTCAAAAAGGGGGAGAGCGGCATTGGGGGAGGATGTGTGCAATATGCATACATTACCTTGTCCTGGCCACCGATCGCTCCTTTCCTCCGCTCCTTCACTTCTTCCATTCGTTTGCTGTAGTCCAGCAGCCGGCCAATCACCATGTGGCTTAAAGAGAATCTGTACTCTGAAATTCTTACAATAAAAAGCATACCATTCTATTCATTATGTGCTCCTGGTCCCCTCTGTGCTGTTTCTGCCATTCTCTGCTGCAAACCTGGCTTGTAATTGCCAGTTTTAGGCAGTGTTTACAAACAAACTAACCAGCTTCTAATAGGCTCAGCTAAGCAGAGTGTGTTAGTCACACAGAGCCTGCAGGGGGTGTGTACAGCTTCTAGCTAATCACAAGCAGCCCTGCACATTCCAGTCTGACTGCCTCAGCCTGACTGTGCCGACTATAGAGAGAAGATTAGATCATATAACAGAGATAACACAGCTACTGTGCAATTAGGAAAAGCTGCAGTAAGCCAGACCACATTAGAAAAGGCATAGGAACTTATAGCATAGAAGAAATAAAGATAAACAATTTGTTACAGAGTCTCTTTAAGTCCCGGCATGGTGATTTGCTGGCTGCAGGACTACAGCAAACAAACTAGGAAGTGAAGGAACGGAGGGAAGGAGCGATCGCCGGCCAGGACAAGGTAATGTATGCATATTGCACACATCTTCCCCCAATTCCTATTCCCTCCAGTGTCCCGCTGCCTCTCTCCCCCAACCCCCGCTGCCTATACTAGCCAGCCCACTGCATTCTTTAATGGCCCACCGTTCTGAAATAAATGTATAATAAAATGCTATTTACCGTTTTAATGTATTTACATTAAAACGGTAAATAGCGTTTTATGATACATTTATCGGCAGAACGGTGTGCCATTTTTCTCCCTGCGACCATTTTTAGATGGACGCCTCTAGGCACATGCTGAGCGTGGCTGTCATGGGTTTGGGAACCTGTAATCACCATCCTGGATTTGCACTGACATAACTGCTGCTGGAGCAAAGAGAGCTAGATGGGCAGGCTGAATAGAACTGTGTATTCAGCCCTCTATGCTCCCTTGGCAGTGGCCTTCCTGGTTCTGTGCATGTTGTATATATAATTGGATGGGTGATCCCATCCAGCCATGAGGTCCACCGTCATCCTGCATACCTCCCAACATTTGAAGTATTGAAAGCGGGACACTTAGGCCACACCCTTGGCCACACCCCCAACCCCCTAGTCACGCCCACTAATTTTTTTTTTTTAAATAAATATTTTTAATTAATAAAATGAATTACTCCCAAAAGGAGGTTGTGGCCAGATGAGATCCCGGCACGGAGAGGCAATGGTAAGAGTTACAGCCCGCTCCGCTGTACATTCTTTACTCTGCGGGGGGGGAAGGGGACACTGGGGGCACATTAGGAGGACATCCATGAAGCATACGCATCCCCGGGCTGGTGCCTCAATTGTTTTTTTCCCCCTCTCTCCTCAGTGGCTGGGACAAAGGGGTGGGGCAACGCGGGACAGCGGGACAGCCCCCCAAAATCGGGACCGTCCCGACGAAAACGGGGCATTGGGTTCTCTGATCCTGGCTCCTCTCCCGGTCTCAATGGTGGCTCTGTTAATTGGCGACTATCGCCTGAAGTTGCCAGTACGAGTCCCCGCCACGTACGTTATGCATCATCACGCGGCGGCTATGCATCATCACAGCGATCAACGTGAGAGTCCTGCGCATGTGCAGTTCACTAACTCTGAACCAAGCATGCGCAAAACTGGTGTGACGACGCGTAGCATGCGTGACAGGGACTCGTACTGGCCACTTCAGGCGGAAGTTCATAAACAGTTCAGGCCCAGTCAGCAGAGAACACCAGAACTACATGGATAAAGGAGACGGCATCTGCACCAACCAGATGCACTAGGCACAATCCCACCGACCGATCAAAAGAGGATCACCATGCAGCTATAGAGGATTGCAGATGCAAGGTGGCCACTAATGATCCAATCTTTTTCATCCAATTTTACCAAATCTATGTAGTAGAAGGGTAAATTGAGTCAGTATACTGAATAGATCATTTAGGCAGTTCCCTTATATTACATAGAAATGGTAAGATTGGATGAAAAAGATTGGATCATTAGTGGCCACCTTTATCCGTGTAGTTCTGGTGTTCTCTGCTGCATACCTCCCAACTTTTTGAGATGTGAAAGAGGGACACTTAAGCCACACCCCCATCACACCCATAGTCACGCATACCATAAAGATTTCATAAGAGAAATGTGGTGTTTTATTATTCAAACCACAGTGGTCCTTTCTATCCTGGTTCATTTTCCTTCATATTAACATTTTAAAATTAGTAATATGTCAATTTAAAAGATGAGAATAAAGTCAATCAAACACATTTTTAGTAGAGAAATATATATTTACATAGAAAGAGGGACAAAATCCTGAAAGAGGGACAAATGAGGAGAAAAGAGGGACAGAGGGACAGGGCTCCCAAAGAGGGACTGTCCCTCCAAAAGAGGGACAGTTGGGAGCTATGCTGCTGACTGGGCAAGAACTGTTTATATACACAACAACCTGATGAAGGGCACAGAATAAGCCCGAAACGAACATGTGTCGTTGCCGCCTGAATGTATAATTATTTATCACTTCAAGCCAGATCATAGTGTCTATCAGTCTCATGGAAAGTCCCTTAGTTGGATATATTATATTATTGTTCATGAAGATCGGTTTCACGGATGAAAACGTTTTTATGAATACGTAATTTTTGGAATTTTTGTACTTGTGCCAATAAAGTTGTATTAAGTTTTGTACTGCAAGATTGTGCTACAGCATCGTATTGCAAATTTTTGTCCTTTTTCTAAAAGAAAGAAATCAATATTGAATGTGGGTATGGTGGATTACCTGTAAAACGGCTTTGTGTTTTTACCCTTCCCTATGAAAGGGGCATACCCGACTATACATCATCTAGTGGAAATGTACCCTAAAATGCACAACAAATGTGATACCATTCACTTGCATCAGGTGGGCGGCGAAGGCTAATTTGCAGAAATGCAATTCGCACACGAATTCTGTCACGTGTCAAGCCTAAATGAATAAATCAGCAATCAGATAAAGCGGATTAACAAGCCTGGAATCAGTAGTAAAGTAGAAAGGTGTAAAAAGGGAGCAATCATCAACACTGAGGTTTGTGTGTCTAACTATTAATACACAAATTACGTAGCTTAAAATACACCTAAAGTGAGAGGTATGTTGAGGCTGCCATATTTATTTCCTTATAAACAATACCAGTTGTTGGGCATCCTGCTGATCATTGCATTGTTAAAAAGGAAATAAATATGACGGCTTCCATATCCCTGTCAGTGTAGGTGTCTCCTAGGGCTGGGGCCCACTAGTGTGTTTTTGGCAGCATTTGGGATCACCGGCGATTCCCTAAAAAAACTCTTTGCCAAAGGGTTCCCCACCAAACACTTGTGCGATTGTGATTAGAGGTGATCACAATCACAGGACATGCAGCATTTTGAGCACGTTTGCACTGAAAGCTAAGCACTTTGGGAGCCGAGCAATTCGAATTTCAAGCATTTTTATATTACTCACCAGGTGTCGAGTCTGTAGCCCCACCCCTAAAGGAAGAGGTCACAGGCATAGAACTCTCAGCAAATGAACATTTTGCAGAGATACCCTGAAAGGACTGAAGAAGTCTCCTCCTGTGATAAATGTCAGAATGTAAAACAGGATTAGGAAAAAATGTACACTGAGCAAACACTGACTAAAAAAATGTTTACATTAATATTGTAAAAATAATTTTCTAGTTATTTTCACTAGCGTTCCTCCTTAAAGGGGAGCTGAAGAGAGAGGTATATGGAGGCTGCCATGTTTATTTCCTTTTAAGCAATACCAGTTGCCTGGCAGCCCTGCTGATCCTCTTCCTCTAATACTATTAGCTATAGTCCCTGAACAAGCATGCAGCAGATCAGGTGTTTCAGACTTTAAAGTCAGATCTGACAAGACTAGCTGCATGCTTGTTTCTGGTGTTATTCAGATACTACTGCAGAGAAATAGACCTACAGGGCTGCCAGGCAACTGGTATTGATTAAAAGGAAATAAATATGTCAGCCTCCGTATACCTCTTACTTCAGTTCCCCTTTAAAGAGACTCTGTAACTTGAAAAAGATCCCCTGGGGGGTACTCACCTCGGGTGGGGGAAGCCTCCGGATCCTAATGAGGCTTCCCACGCCGTCCTGCGTCCCACGGGGGTCTCGCTGCAGCCCTCTGAACAGCCGGCGACAGGCCCGACTGTAATTTCAATATTTACCTTTGCTGGCTCCAGCGGGGGCGCTGTGACTGCATTCGGCTCGGAAATAGACGGAAATACCCGATCTCCGTCGGGTCCGCTCTACTGCGCAGGCGCCGGAGACTTGCGCCTGCGCAGTAGAGCGGACCCGACGGCGATCGGGTATTTCCGCCTACTTCGGAGCCGACAGTCATCAGAGCGCCTGCGCAGGAGCCAGGAAGGTAAATATTGCGTCACGGCTGTACGGAGGGCTACAGCGAGACCCCCAAAGGAACGCAGGACGGCGTGGGAAGCCTCATTAGGATCCTGAGGCTTCCCCCACCCGAGGTGAGTACCCCCCAGGGGACGTTTTACCGTTACAGTTCCTCTTTAAGCCTCGTACACACGCTAGACTGATCTCAGCTGAGTCTGCTTGGTTAGGGTTACCCCGGCCCAGAATCCAGGTTTCTACTGAGATCTGCTGACCTCGCTTAACCTCCCTGGCGTTTTGATTATTTACAGATTTTACAGTCTAAAAGTGGTGCAATTTTTTAGCATGCTTTTAGACCCAAAAAACAGTAAAAAAATAATCACACTGCAGAGAGTTCTGCGGCAGCGCAGCATTTACTCACCTCCTTGGGATCCATTGCTGCAATTCTCCCTCTGTCCTCCGGGTGGCGCTGTAAACCTATAGTGAGATCGCCATCTGAAAGATAGAGATCTCACCAGAGGGATGCAGAGCCTGCGAAGACAGGAAAGAGAATGGCTGCCGGTGTCTAGATCCCTGGGAGGTGAGTTAAAACGCCCATAAGGTTCTGCACAAGCCTCCCAGTGGCTACCCCGAGTCAGGCTCTGGATTACTGCTCCTGGATGATTTTTTCCACCCTGAGCCGCGCCCCCCCCCCCCCTCCCCATTCCATGTGTATCATCCATGTATTGTAGCCCCTCTCTTTCATGTACAGCTCCCTTGGGCCTGAGTTTCCCTTTTTCATGAGTTGCTCTTCATATTCAGCCTACTCTTTCATATGTAGCAACCCCTCTTTCATGTACAGGTGCCCGCTTGGGCCTTTGTGGCCTTTCCAGAAATCTCTGAGTGGACCCAAGGTGAGCATGGGGCAAAAAATTAGATACTTCACTTGCCTAAGATGAGGGAGGCCTCTGGATCCTTCAGAGGCTCCCCACATCCTCCTGGCCCCCACCATTGCCCTGCGTGGACCCCTGAAAGAAATACAACAAGAACTTTTTGGCTTACTGATTGCAACCTGCTAGAGCGGCTCTGGCGTACAGTGCAGGCGCATCTGTGCTTGTGCATGAAGAGGAGCATTGTCAGGATCTTCAGGAGGGTCTCGGGCAGCCTCCATGTTCAGGAGGAGGATCCAGAGGCGTCCCTCTCCTCAAGTAAGTGTCTAATTTATTGCCTGATGTTTGTTTCGGGCTCTATGTAAGTGACAATCAGTGGCCAAATTCATTTTCCCCGCTCCATCCCGGTGTCATTGCTCCACCTCTCTTCTTCATAGACACAGACACATTGTTCACCTGTTGATTAGGGAAGCATCTGTACAGCCTGGGGCCCTTTAGTGCCACCTGCACAATAGAGTTTGATCCTGGCGAGTGAGAAATTTAAGAGAAATTGTGTGCAGTAAATTATTCAGGATACCGACTTTTACATCACATATCCTGGTTTTAGCATCAGAAGCACTTCCTATAGCTATATATTGCTGTCGCGCAGGGTCCCCCTTTATCAAGGCCTGTGGTTACATAAAGCTAGCAATATACAGTGGGATGCAAAAGTTTGGGCAACCTTGTTGATCGTCATGATTTTCTTGTATAAATAGTTGGTTGTTACAATAAACAATGTCAGTTAAATATATCATATAGGAGACACACACAGTGATATTTGAGAAGTGAAATGAAGATTATTGGATTTACAGATAGTGAAAATTGTTTAAACAAAAGTAGGCAGGTGCATAAATTTGGGCAACACAAAAAATAAATGAAATCAATATTTAGTAGCTCCTCCTTCTGCAGAAATGACAGCCTCCGCTCTAAATGCTTTCTGTTGGTTCCAATGAGAGTCTGGATTCTGGTTGAAGGGATTTTGGACCATTCCTCTTTACAAAACATCTCTAGTCCATTCAGGTTTGATGGCTTCCGAGCATGGACAGCTCTTTTTAACTCGCACCACAAATGTTTAATTATATTCAGGTCTGGGGACTGAGATGGCCATTCCAGAACGTTGTACTTGTTCCTCTGCATGAATGCCTTAGTGGATTTTGGCTTGTCCAAATGTGCTTTAGCATACCTCAAGAGGCTCTGTTTGTGCTGTGGGTGGAGAAAAGGGTTTCTCTGCATCACTCTCCCATACAGCATCTACTTGTGTAAAGTGTGCCGAATGGTTGAACGATGCACAGTGACTCCATCTGCAGCAAGGTAATGTTGTAGGTCTTTGGTGCTGTTCTGTGGGTTCACTCTGACTGTTCTCACCATTTGTTGCTTTGGTTTATCTGAGATTTTTCTTGGTCTGCCACTTCGAGCCTTAACTTGAACTGAGCCTGTGGTCTTCCATTTGCTCAATATGTTCCTAACTGTGGAAACAGACAGTTGAAATCTCTGAGACAGCTTTCTGCATCCTTCCCCTAAACCATGATGGTGAACAATCTTTGTCTTCAGGTCATTTGAGTTGTTTTTAGACCCCCATGTTGCTACTCTTCAGAGAAAATTAAAAGAGGAGGACATGTCCCAGGTTCAGGGTCCCCTGTCCCAGGCTGCAATGTGTCCCATGTTATGTCCCACTTTTGGCCGCTGGGTGTCCCAGCTGTGGGACTCTGTGGCGGCATGAGGTAATGTGTTTCTTATTTACCGTTTGCGGAGTTGAAGTAATCGTTTTCTGCTGCATTTCATGTGTCAGAGGTAACAGTAGTTGCATATAATTTGTCGAAGGTAACGGTTATTGCACTTCATGTGTCAGAGTTAACAGTTGCTGCAGTTAATATTTGACGGTCATAGAGACAGCATTTGCTACTTTGGGGTAATTGTTACAGCATTTGACATCTTGTGGGCTCATTATTATTAAATGGTATGCTAATACTGTAGCATCAGCAGCTTCTGCAGATTTCATGCACAATCTAATCCCACCATAGTCATAATCTAATGTTCTACGATATTATTATGTATTTATATAGCACTGGCATCTAAGGCAGCACTTTACAGAGAATGTAGTCATATCCTTGGCAGAGTTCACAATCCAATCCCGGCCATAGTCAAAGTCTAATGTCCCGCCATATAATTATTATGTATTTATATAGCACTTGCATCTTCTGCAGCACTTTACAGAGTACATAGGCATGTCATGGACTGACATCCATGATGCAAATCTCCCATTTCACTACATCATTGTGGGAACACTGCTTTTTTATGCGTTTGGGGAACATTGCCTAATTAGGGTCACTTTGTGTATCTGTGTTTTTGGAGGAAACTCTGGCCCACTGCCTCAGAGTTACATTACAGTTCGCTCCGCCCACACCATGTCATGGGCACGCCCATTTTCCCACCACGGTCATGGACATGCCCATTTCCTGTCCCAGATTGAGCCTAGAAAAATCTGGTCACTGTAGGCCCAGTCCAACAGTGGATTGGAAAGAGTTTATAAAGCATTTTCCTTTGTAAATACACCTACCGGTACTATTAATAAGCAGCAACTTGTAAGATATCTTCCCTTTGAAATTATATACTTGTAAATATCTCCTGAAAAGTCCACATTTAGCCATGATAATTTTACTGGGCCTCGTGAGCCTTCAAATGGTGTTTTAGAAAGCATTTGGCATCCCAGGTAAGAAAGTTCTGCAGGCAACAAAGACCTCTTTAAAGGAAACTTGAGGTAAGAGGCATATGGCAGCTGCCATATTTACTATTGTTGTTTTTTTTTAAAACAATACCAGTTTCCTAGCAGTAGGGATGAACAGGAACGCTTTGCTAATTGCATTAAAGTCAATTTGGCTGACTTAAAGGGACACTTCAGTCTGTGGATTATTAGTTTTACTCACCTGGGGCCTCCAGCACCACCCTGCAGCTGTATTGTGCCCACGCAGACTCCATCAGATGCTCCTGGCCCCGCCGGCAGCCACTTCAGGTTTCGGCGACAGGAGCCGAGAGGCAGGGAACGCGAGTGATTCTTCGCGTTCCAAGCAACAACAGCGGCATCTATGCTGCTATATGATATATACTCTATGCTATAGCAGCATAGAGGGTGCTATTGTGGCTGGGAACACGAAGAATCACTCGCGTTCCCTACTGTCGGCTCCTGTCGCCGAAACCCGAAGTGGCTGCCGGCAGGGCCAGGAGCATCTGGTGGTGTCTGTGTGGGCACAATACATGTGCAGGGGGCTGCTGGAAGCCCCAGGTGAGTAAAACTCATTTTTTTCCACAGACTTAAGTGTCCCTTTAAGCAGTTAATAGCAAAGTTACCATTCATGCTATAATCATCAATAGAGATGGCTTGAACCTCCGATTTTCCTTCGCGAACCTCGAACGCAAACTTCCGCAAAAGTTCGGGTTCACATGAACTTTCGAGAAACCGCAATAGGCTTCAATGGGGAGGCGAACTTTGAAAACTAGAAGCATTTATGCTGGCCGCAACAGTGATGGAAAAGATGTTTCAAGGGTCTGACACCTGGAGGGGGGCACGGCGGAGTGGGATACACGCCAAAAGTCACGGGGAAAAATCAGGATTTGCAGCACAGCAGCGTTTTAAGGGCAGAAATCCCATTGCATGCTAAATTGGAGGCCTAAAGTGCTTTAAAACATCTTGCATGTGTATACATTAATCAGGTAGTGTAATTAGTGTACTACTTCACACTGACAGACCAAACTCACTGTGTAACGCACCGCAAACAGCTGTTTGTGTAGTGACAGCAGTGCTGGACTCGTGCAGGCGATAACGGTTTTCAAGCCCATATGGTCGCCGGGTTGAGGCAGCTCAATGACAGAACAACAGTGACTGTTCAGCTGATCAAATTTAGTCTGTCCACAATGAAGCAACGACCTTATTATCTTGGTTGCCCCCCCCCCTTGCCTCCCCCGAGACACTGATAGCCAGCGGTCATTGCTTCATTGTGTACGCAAGCCCCTTCACTGCGGCAAGGTAATGATCACGAAGGGTAATTTACACATGTACATGCCTTTTGTTTCCTTGTTGCAGCTCCAGTGCAGCCAGAAAAATTAGGCAGGCATGTACGTGCACCAGAAAAATTATTATAGCGGCCTTATAAATTCCTGAATCCGCCTGGAGTCCTGGACCCTATTGGTGGTGGCGGAGAAGGCAGTCAAGCGGCCTGCAGGCAAAGAAACTGTGTGGGGACCGACTTAGTCTTGGGGCAGGCAGTCACACGGCGTGCAGGCAGAGATGCTGTGTGTGGGGACTGACATAGTCTTTGGGCGGGCAGTAGCCCTCAGGGATCCATGCCTGTTTAATTTTGATAAAGGTGAGGTACTGAACACTTTTGTGACCTAGGCGACTTCTCTTCTCAGTGACAATGCCTCCAGCTGTGCTGAAGGTCCTTTCTGACAGGACACTTGAGGCAGGGCAAGACTGAAGTTGGATGGCAAATTGTGACAACTCTGGCCACAGGTCAAACCCGCGCACCAAGTAGTCCAGGGGTTCATCACTACTCATAGTGTCTACATCCAGACTTAAGGCCAGGTAGTCGGCTACCTGCTGGTCGAGGCGTTGGTGGTGGGTGGATCCGGAAGGGCTAAGGTGAGGCATTGGACTAAAGAATGTCTGCATGTCTGACATCACCATGAGATCGCTGGAGCGTCCTGTCCTTGCCTGTGTGGACGTGGGAGAAGGATTACTGGCAGTGGCACCTTTACTCCGTTGGGCTGTGACATCACCCTTAAATGCACTGTAAAGCGTAGTTGCCAGCTTGTTCTGCAATTGCTGCATCCTTTCTGCCTTCAGGTGAGTTGGTAACATCTCCGCCACTTTGTGCTTATACCGAGGGTCTAGTAGTGTGGCCACCCAGTACAGCTCATTCCCCTTGAGTTTTTTTATACGGGGGTCCCTCAACAGGCTGGACAGCATGAAAGACACCATCTGCACAAATTTGGATGTAGACATACTATCCATCTCCTCTTGCTCTTCCTCAGTGATGTCAGGTAAATTCTCCTCCTCCCCCAGCCATGAACAATACCATGGGAACGTTAAGCAGCACAAGCCCCCTGCGATGCCTGCTGCGGTTGTTCTTCCGCATCCTCCTCCAAAAAAAACACCTTCCTCATCATCTGACTACTCTTCCCCACACGACTCTTCCTCCTCCTCCTCCCCCCTCTGTGCTGCTGCAGGTGTTGAGGAAACATCTGTTTTTGCTGAGAATTGATCCCACAACTCTTCCTCCTGTTCCTGTAACTGTTCCTGTTCACACTCCTCCACAGCTTGATCCACCACTCTACGCACGGCACGCTGCAGGAAGAAAGCATATGGGATCAAATCGCTGATGGCGCCTTCACTGCGACTCACCATGTTTGTCACCTCCTCAAATGGCCACATGAGCCTGCAGGCATTTCGCATGAGTGTCCAGTACTTCAGCCAAAACATCCCCATCTCCCCAGAGCATGTCCTTTCACTGTAGTTGTACAGATACTGGTTGACGGCTTTCTCCTGTTGTAGCAGGCGGTAAAACATCAGGAGCGTTGAATTCCAGTGAGTCAGGCTATCGCAAATCAAGCGCCTCACCGGCAAGTTGTTTCTCCGCTGAATATCGGCCAAGCGTGCCATGGCCGTGCAAGACCGCCTGCAATGCCCACACACCTTCCTGGACTGCTTCAGGACGTCCTGTAAACCTGGGTAATTACACACAAATCTCTGAATTATTAGATTCAGCACATGTGCCATGCAGGGTACATGTGTCAACTTCTCCAAATTCAAAGCCGACATGAGATTACTGCCGTTGTCACACACCACGTTGCTGATCTACAGTTGGTGCGGGGTCAGCCACTGTTCCACCTGTTTGTTCAGAGCAGCCAGGAGAGCTGCTCCAGTGTGACTCTCCGCTTTGAGGCAAGACATGTCTAAGATGGCATGACACCGTCGTACCTGGCATGCAGCATTGGCCCTGAGGAGCTGGGGCTGTGTAGCTGGAGAGGAGATCGCAGCACCAGTAGAGTAGCGCTGCCACTCAGCCAAGGAGGAGGACAACAGTGAAGAGGATGTAGCAGGAGGAGTAGGAGGAGAAGGAGAGGAGGTGGTAGGAGACCTGCCTGCAAGCCGTGGAGGTGTCACAACTAGGTCCGCTGAACAGCCACGTACACCCTGCTTCCCAGCGGTCACCAGGTTGACCCAATGGACTGTGTAAGTAATGTACCTTCCCTGACCGTGCTTGGCAGACCAGGCATCCATGGTCAGATGGACCCTTGACCCAATGCTGTGTGCCAGAGATGACACCACTTGCCTTTCAACTTCACTGTACAGTTTGGGTATCGCCTTTTTTGAGAAATAATTGCGGCCTGGTATCTTACACTGTGGTGTCCCAATGGCCACAAATTTTCGGAAGGCCTCAGAGTCCACCAGCTGGTATGGTAACAGCTGGTGAGCTAACAGTTCCGCAAAGCCAGCTGGCAGACGCCGGGCAAGGGGGTGACTGGCAGACATTGGCTTCTTCCGATCAAAGATTTCCCTCACAGACACCTGGCTGCTGCTGTGGGCAGAGGAGCAGGAACCGCTCAAGGTGAGAGGTGGACTGGAGGAGAGGGCTGTGATTGTGAAGGTGCAAGGGAGAAAGCAGCTGAAGATGATGCACCTGAAGGAGGAAGAGGAGAAGGAGGGTGGCTTTGCTTTTGTGTGCTGCTTTTCCTCAGGTGCTCTTCCCATTGCACTTTGTGCCTTTTCTCCATGTGCCTTCGTAAGGCAGTTGTCCCTACATGGGTGCTGACCTTTCCACGGCTCAATTTTTCGGTGGCAGAGAGTACAGATGGCATTGCTCTGATCTGAGACAGACACCCACAAAACATTTCCACACCGCTGAGCCCAGGTGTGATGGCACTATAGTGGCGTCAGCAGCTGACGTTGAAGGGCATGTTGGCTGGCTGTTCATAGGTTGCGATACATGGCGCCGGACACTGCCCCCAGCTGTTTCTGAGGAGGAGCTCACTCTGCTTCTTTCAGGAACTCGTCTCCTCCTACTCCTCTCTGACTCCCCCTCTGAACTGTCCCCCTGTTCATCTCCTCTATTGGGAACCCACGCAAGATCCGTATCATCATAATCATCATCATAATCATCCTCCCCAGCTTCGCTTGCATCAGACACCTCCAAAACTGCACCAACAGCAGGTACTTCATCATCCTCCTCCTCACACCTTACGTCCATATTGTCGCCTAACTCAGACATATGAGGTGGTGTAACTTGCTTAGCGCCTTCATCTTGTTGTAACAATAATGGCTGTGAATCAGTGAATTCCCCACCAAATAACTCCTGTGAAGTGTCAAATGTAGCGGATGTGGTTCTTGGAGTAGCACTGGTGGCTGCGGAAGATGCGGTGTTCTGTGTTAAATAGTCAACCACGTCCTGACAATCTTGGGAGTTGATGGGACGTGCCTTCTTCTGAGCACTGTACTTTGGTCCAGGGCCGCACAAAATCACATCAGCACGACCTCGAACAGACCTGCACGGTGGCCTGCCTCTGGGTCTGCCTCTGCCTGTTCTGTCCATATCGAGGAGGATGAAGTGAAAGGTATGCACTGACTTGACTGATACAATGTGCAGTCACACAGGTGCAGTGAAAGGTATACAGTGACTAGTAATACAATACAATGTGCAGTTAACAGGTATGCATGGACTGGTATATTAACCAGCGTGCGGTCACACAGGTACTGTGAACAATTATGCAATGACTAGTATTACAAATGTGCAGCTGTCACACACACAGGTACCGTGAACAGGTATGCAGTGACTGGTATATAATATAACACTGAGTGCGGTCACGTAGGTGCACTGAACAGGTATGCAGTGACTGGTATAAATACAATGTGCAGCTGTCACACACACAGGTACCGTGAACAGGTGCAGTGACTGGTATATAATATAACACTGCTTGCGGTCACGTAGGTAGGTGCACTGAACAAGTATGCAGTGATTGGTATTACAAATGTGCAGCTGTCACACACACAGGTACCGTGAACAGGTGCAGTGACTGGTATATAATATAACACTACTTGCGGTCACGTAGGTAGGTGCACTGAACAGGTATGCAGTGATTGGTATTACAAATGTGCAGCTGTCACACACACAGGTACCGTGAACAGGTGCAGTGACTGGTATATAACACTGCATGCGTCTGCTGACTGTGATGTAGAGGGTCAAAGTTGAGCCTAACAATGTAGTATAGGGGGCGGGTCGAACTTGCATATAGTTTGCGGTTCACTGTGAACACGAACCACCAAAGTTTGCGCGAATCGGTTTGCATGCGTACCGTTCGGGCCATCTCTAATCATCAAGTTTGCTAGGTATGTTAAGGAGAATAGTGAGAGCAAGGGGAAACCTGCGCTGAGAGCCATTTTGCGGTAATGTACCGATTCCTCAGAGACCAGATACAGAGTGACACTCTGATTGAAGATCTCCACGCACCCACTGCTACAAACGCCATTGGATGCCGTAACACTAGCTATACTGAGTATAGAAAAGCTTCAAAGCATCTTTTAAATATCCCAACTAGGATGCTCATTGGTCCTTTTTCAGACCAAAGGAAATCCTCCAGATTTCCATTTGCCTGTTAATGGACCAATAGGGAGCCCTGGAGGGACTTTTAACCACTTAAAGAGAATCTGTACTCTAAGGGCTTGATTCACAAAGCGGTGCTAACTGTTAGCACGCCTGTGAAAACCCCCTTAGCACGTCTAAACGAGCTTTTCATGCGTAAAACTTTATGCGCATAGAACTTTATGCGCGCACTGCACACAGTGAAGTGCCCATTAAAGCCTATGGGACTTGGCGCGCGCATAGGACTTTGCACGCGCAAAACTTTGCGCACAAAACTTTGTGCGCGATCTGATTGAGAAATCTGGTGCTAACCTACTTAGCACCCTGGTTAGCACGTCTAAAGACTTTAGATGTGCTAAGTAGGTTAGCACCGCTTTGTGAATCACTATATAACGTATAACATATACGCTATAGCAGCATAGAGGATGATATAGCGGCTGGGAACGCGGAAAATCAGCCGCGTTCCCAGCCTGTCGGCAGCTGTCGCCGAACCCGGAAGTAGCCGCCGGCGGGAACAAGACGATCGGAGCGGTGCTGCGAGGGCACCATCCAACTTCGGGGGGCTGAGGGATGCCCCGGGTGAGTAAATATCATTTTTTATTTTTGACTTAAGTTTTCCTTTAACAGGAATATTAACAAAGAAATTGAAAACAATCATTATTTCTCAGTTTTTAGCCATTATAGTTTGAAATTAATACATGCTACCGTAATTAAAACCCATGTATTTTATTTGCCCATTTGTCCCGCTTATTACACCATTTAAATTATGTCCCTATCACAATGTATGGCGCCAATATTTTATTTGGAAATAAAGGTGCATTTTTTCAATTTGCGTCCATCACTATTTACAAGCCCATAATTTAAAAAAATATATTAATATACTACTTTGACATGCATATTTAAAAAGTTCAGACCCTTAGGTAACTATTTATGGGGTTTTTTTATTGTAATTTTTTTTTTATTATTATTTTAAAATTTTATTTGGGTAATTTTTTGTGTGGGAGGTAAACAGCTAATTTTAAATGTAACATTTATTTTATTTATTTAATAAAAAATGGATGTGGGTGTAGTTTTACTATTTGGCCACAAGATGGCCACAGTCAAAAAGTCCTGGAAGCGTATGATCACGCTTCCAGGAAGCATTAGGAGGACGGGAAAGTTTCTTTTAACTTTTCTTCGGGGGGGCTTCAATCAATGAATGGGATCTATAATCCCATTCATTTATCGCTAGGCTAACGGCCTGCGGTGGGAGAATGTTCGTCCAGATAGGCTTAAGTGGTTAATTATGCTTTTAGGCTTTTCTATATTTAGTATCTCGGCCCCTGACACTGCCACCAGCTTCTGCTGCCCTCGCTGCCTGCCCACACGTACCGTAACTACCACTGGCACCTAGAGCATGCACAGCACTCTGCCATGAAATCATAGCAGGGTGCAGTGAATGTTCTTGGTGCTGGAGGATTCCCTTTAGTCTGAAAAAGGACCAATGAGCATCCCAGGTGGCACTTTGGATGCTGTGAGACTTTTCTAAACCTAGTATAGTATGATATACAGCTGTGGCATCCAGCAGTGTGTGTGGGGTAGGTGCGCAAAGAACTTCAATTGGCATGGGAACACTAATTAAAGTTGAAGGAATTATCAGCCTAAAATGAACAAAATAAGCGCTACTTACCTGGGGCTTCCTCCAGCCCCAAGCTCCCAGCATGTCCCTCGCCGCAGCTCTGCACGCAGCCGTTCGCCACAGCTCCCTCCCGGTCCCCGGCGATGACGTCAGGCCGACCTTCATGTCACCCTGTACTGCGCCTGTGCGAGCGGCGCTATCAATCACCGTGACGTGGACCGGAGCGGACTGCGCAGGAGGTCGGCCTGGAGGTCGGCCTGACATCATCGCCTGGGACCGGGAGGGAGCTGTGGCGAACGGCTGCGTGCAGAGCTGCGGCGAGGGACATGCTGGGAGCTTGGGGCTGGAGGAAGCCCCAGGTAAGTAGCGCTTATTTTGTTCATTTCAGGCTGATAACTCCTAAGTATTTTTGGTAAGGTAATCATTAAAGGAATACTTAAGTGAAAACAAATGATTATAACTTACCTGGGGCTTCTTGCAGCCCCCTGGAGTCATCCTGTGCCCACAACATCCTCTTGATTCCCTTTGGCCAGAAGTGGCGACCCTTGCAAAGCTGGCCCATCACCACCAGACTCCAGCTACTGCGAATGTGCAGCACCGAGTTGTGGGCACCCTGATCACGCTCCTACTGCCGGAAGCGCTCTGTTCATGTGCAGTAGCGATTTACACATACTGCCCATGCGGTCCAGGCTCTGCATTCTGGCTATACCAGCCGGCATGGGTGACAAGGGGTTAAAAGAGATCAATCAATCAAGATCATTTTTTTTCTATTTCACTTTTAATAGTGTAAACATACAGTATATTTTCCATGGATTGCAATATTGCGTCTGTACAGTAATCCCTGGCCAAAACATTGTAAGTTACACACACTGCATACTGATCACCTGGAAACGAAATTCACGGCTCTTTCTTTTGACATATGTAAATTTACACTACCCATAGGTAGATACGTTATCTGTCATTTAAATGCATATTTTTTCCTATTGAAACTTTAAAATCAATTTTCCCAAAAACTACAAGGTCTTTTTTGAAAGATGTTTAGCCTGATCCCCTCTGTCCTCCTTACCCTGCAAATTTGATAATTCTAGCATGTATGGGGGCTTTCCTATTAACCTCTAAAGTTGGCGCCATTGGCTTCAATGTGAAAGGCTGAATGTGAATATTTGGGTAATGAACGTTTGTGTAAATTTGACGGCGAACAAATGTTCATTCACCACAAACTGTCCACTGGCCAAAGCCGAATTTACCATGAGGCACTGTAGGCACATGTCTACAGGCGCCGGATGATGGAAAGGTGGCTCACTCCCCTCTCAGAGTGCCTCCTTCCTTCCCTATGCAGAGTCCTGATGAGAGTGTAAATGAAAGGTTACTCAACCAGCTCTCGGTCTCGGCATTCCACTTTGAAGATCTCCCTTCAGTCAGGTGCACCTCTAGCTACTTAATACTGAGGTTTCTCTAGCCACCTAATACTTGGTGGCACCTTTAGCTAATTAATATTGAGGCTTCTGACTGCCTAACACTAAGTAGCACTTGTGATGGGCAAGGGAAGTAAGGGAGAAGTGACAGCTGGGACAGGGATGGGGAAGTAAAAGGTGTCAGAACATCTGTGCCTATAGGCTCAGGTGAGTTAACTAGTGAACTGCGCTCCTGTTGATTAAATGTTATAAGTTATTTTGATATTCTTATCATTATTATTAAGGATATCCCTGACTTCCTTATGAGAGTCCACAACTCCACATCTCCTCAGTCCTCACCACAAGACGAGCACATTGTTGAGAAATCTGTACCAACGTAATATACTGTAGGTATTTTGTATACTTTGCGCTGAATACTTCTTTTTCCCATAACCCCAGAAACAAGTTTGCTATACAAGGTGCTTAAGCCCTGGTAAAGCCCCAGCAAAGCATCTTTTAACCACTTGCCGACCGCACACTCATAACGTGCGTCGGCAAAGTGGCAGCTGCAGGACCAGCGACGCAGTACTGCGTCGCCAGCTGCAGCCTAATTAATCAGGAAGCAGCCGCTCGTACGAGCGGCTGCTTCCTGTCAAATCACGGCGGGGGGCTCCGTGAATAGCCTGCGGGCCGCCGATGGCGGCTCGCAGGCTAGATGTAAACACAAGCGGAAATAATCCGCTTTGTTTACATTTGTACGGCGCTGCTGCGCAGCAGCGCCGTAAGGCAGATCGGCGATCCCCGGCCATGTGCTCCTGGGGGCTCCCCATTCGCTCTTTCACAGAGCAATAGGAATCACATTGGCTGTCTAACACAGCACCCCCTACCGCCATCCACAGCACTAATGACACCGGCAGTACTATTATTATATTGACCAATGGGATATTTTACAAGGATAACTTGGCTCTTAAAATATCTAAAACATGAAGCCTATTGTGTGTGTGTGGGAAGTTGTGCAGATGCTTACTGCACCTCTCATGCCCTGGCATCACCCTTACTCTCCGATAATTAGCCCCGTTCCTTACTTCTGGTCAGCGCAGTCACTGCCCTCTGACCCGTACATACTACGCTGTGCATTCGCAGTATGTTGGCTTGGGTACCTTGTGACTGCGCTCCCTGGTGACCCCGTGCCATGTACACCCGCCTTCCTGTCACAACACATACCCGGCAAGCACGCACTCCACCCCAAGTGGACATAATTCGCCTCTGCAGCGTACTATGTATGGGTCAGAGGGCACCGACTGCACCAACCAGGAGTAAAGAATGGGGCAAATTACCGGAGAACGGAAGGTGACGCCGGGGCACGGGAGGTGCGGCAAGCATCTGCACAACTCCCCCCTCACACAGTAGGCGTTAGTTTTGAGATATTTTAACACACCTCACAAATTTGGTAAATTACCATGTACGTAGGCTTTGCTATTAACAGCTAAAATTGGCACCATTGAGTTCAAGCAATTCGCCCCAATATGTGGCGGCGAATTCACTGCACTGTAAAAGGCAAATTTGAAAGCAAAGATGTGACAATTCCACAAAAAAAGTTTAGTAAGTTTTGCAGCGAGATCAAACTTTACTTGCTCCTCCCTACTTGGCAGTCCTGTGGATCTTTGTAGCATCAGTCGTTTCTGAATCACACACCTGAAACAAGCATGTGGCAAATCTGGTCAAGCTTCAGTCAGAAACATCTGATCTGCATGCTTGTTCAGGGTCTATGGCTAAAAGTATTACTGTAGAGGCAAAGGATTAGCAAGACAGCCAGGCAACTTGAATTGTTTATAGGTAATAAATATGTCACCATGCATACACCTCTCACCTCTGGTTTCTTTTATTATAAAAACAATAAGCCATTTTGTTCTAATTTTTTTTTTAAGTGTCAGTGGTTTTCTTATGCAGTCTTCATTTTTCTGGAAGAAAATGAACAAATGACAGCATAGACTACTACTGCTCTACAAATCAGATAAGTAAGACTCAGTACTCACAGCTTGTAAAAGCCAAAGGTCAGCAATCTGTAAAGTGCTGAATGATCACAAAAGTGTACATGAGCTGCAATTTTCCTTTGGGTGTATCTTTTATCTGATCACTGGACATGGGAGGTCTTGCTGCCCTTCTCTCTATAAAAGTGGAGAGTGCAGAGGAGAACAATACACTTTTCCTGCATCTCTCTCTGTAACTACCGGCAACCACACACAACAAGCAAAGATGACTTTCTCTGATGCTGAGAAGGCTTTAATTAAAGCCCTCCTGAGCAAAGCCGCTGGACACGAGAACGCACTTGGCGGTGAAGCACTGGAAAGGTATTCTATTTACTTTATGTATTCATTATTAAGGTCAGCTAAATGTACTACAATTGGAGTAAAATACAACAAGACTTGAATTTAAAAGATAACTGAAGTGAGAAGCATATGGAGGCTGCCATATTTATATCCTTTAAACTGACTGCAGTAGTGTCTGAATGAAACCATAAACAAGCATGCAGCTAATCTTGTCAGATCTGACAATAATGTCAGAAACACCTGATCTGCTGCATGCTTATTCAGGGGCTATGACTAAAAGTATTAAAGGGAAATGATCAGCATGATAGCCAGGCAACTGGTATTGCTTAGAAGGAAATAAATATGGCAGCTTCCATATCCCTCTCGCTTCAGTTGTGTTTTAAGCAATAAAAGGTGTTATGTTAAAGATATATTTTTATTTTGTCCTTGTTGGTCTCTAATATCAGGACATGCTTTCTTGTCATGTAGCCCCTTTAAATAAAGTTATCTGAATTTTCAGGAATATGGAGGAAGCTATAGCTAACTCCCTTTTGACAGTATTACTTGCCGGATCCTGTACCTGTTAGGGCTCACTTCCACTAGGAGCTGCTGCCACTTTTGGGATTCGGCTGCGGCTGCCGTTTTGCAGCCTGAATAGCTAATGCATGCCATGCACGGCTATAAGGATTGGGGTGCGTGCTGCAGAAATGCCATCCAGATTTTGCATGAACACAATCTGACTGCCATGGACTCATTTGGGTACTAAAGGTGCCCATACACGGTACAATAAAAAATTTTATTCGACCAAAACATTCAAATTGAAAATAATCTTTTTTTTTTCAATCAAGAAAAACAATTATTCAATTTTTTCAATAAAATTCCGATCGGACATGTTGGAAAAATCTGTATATTCGATCTAACGGGATAATCAAACAAAATTACCTAAATGAAAAAATTGTACCATGTTTGGGCACCACTAAGCAGACATGCTGATGGTCTTTTACAATTTCTGTATTCCTTTTCTATGGCCCACTATAAGTTGTATGAGACCAGAGAATTCTATTGATCATTTAGGCTGTTCTTTTAGACAAAAAAAAATGTTTCATGTAATCTTTATCCAGGACATACTATAGCAAGATGATGATATTTCCTCACATTACTTTCATATTTTTGCAATCCCTTAGGAGGAGATGTCTGAGATATATTTTAAAAGACCATTGCATTAGTAGGAAACACACACACATATATACATATATATTTATACATTTTCCCATATGAGCCTACTTTACCAAAAAATCTTAGGGTATGAAGACACGAGGCAGAATCGCATAAGCATTTTTCAAAGCACATACTGAAAAACGCATATGTGATTCTGCCTCGTGTGTTCCTACCCTTAAAGTATTCCTGAAGTCAAGGGGACAAAAGATAGTTTTAGGCCTCTGGACAGCGGCAGGGCCTAAAGACATTGAACCCAGCCGTTTGAATGTGTTTCTTCAGCCAGTGAGCGTTGCTCTGGACGTATCCCTGCTTTGCACAGCCTCAGTAGAAGGAGGGCGTTTGTGCGCGGCTTATCCTCTATGCATGAGCAGCTTCCTTTTGCTGGGCCTGAGCGGCACTTGCGCAGTATCGCCACGCTTGTCCATGGCCACACTCACACTTTGAAGACACCAAAGAGATCCAGCATGGGAAAAGTCAGGATTACTTTAACATATTTTTGTAATGGTATTGTGGACTATATGAAGCTAGAGGTTTTTTTAACTACTTTAGCATATGTGGGACAGCTTTCCTATGCTTTCGCCTATGCCAAGAGAAAGCTTTCTAAGTGACCATACAAATAAATAAGTTACGTTTTATAGCTAAGCTTGCCTGAAGGATCTAGTACAGGGGTAGGGAACCTATGGCTCGGGAGCCAGATGCAGCTCTTTTGATGGCTACATCTGGCTCACAGACAACAGGGATGTGAGCCCTCTGCTGCGCATGCGCACTGTCCCAGTTTGAATCATATTCTTTAGCTCTCACGGAATTACATTTTAAAATTTGTGGCGTTTATGGCTCTCTCAAACAAAAAGGTTCCTGACCCCTGATCTAGTATAATAATAATGTCATGTTCAATTCCTAGGTTGTTTCTGAGCTTCCCCCAGACCAAGACCTACTTCAGTCACTTTAATCTGAGCAAAGGATCAGCTGATGTCCAGAACCATGGTGGCAAGGTCCTGAGTGCCCTGGTAGATGCTGGCAAACACTTGGATGACCTGAATGGTGCCCTGTCCAAACTTAGTGATCTCCATGCCTACAACCTGAGAGTGGACCCCGGAAACTTCAAGGTAAGACTCAAAGCTAAGCTGAAGAAATATTCGTTTTTCAACTTTATTTTATTGTGTATTTCTCAACAGAAACATTAAAGCCCAAGTTCAGGAACGAATGATGTTTAAAATGTTTGTAGTTTTTGCAAAATAAAAATGGAAGATGCCGGCTAGATCAATCTACTCCTCGGTTACTTACAGATACCTGCTCACTCCCTTTGAGTTTGAAAAATTCCCCTATTAATCACATGGGGATGAAATTCATTTCTCAGTTAGCTGAGTCCATGACTCCCTACAAAATAATGACCTGTTATGGTTGCCTATAAGATCTCCTCTATAGATAAAATCCTGCTTCAAAATGATTGTCATGTGACCAGAGGCAGCAGAGCTGAAGGTGACAGCAGCATGCTGTGTTTCTGAGGCATGCTATTGCTTGGCTCTGCATCTACTTTCTGTTGTGACTACATGGAGGTGTGGTACATACTGACCTCTCTCAGAAGATTACAGATGATATTTGTGAGGGTATCTAGTGTAGAAAGTGACTGATGAAGGGACTCCTAGTCAGGTGGCTCTTTAACATTTATTTGTCATGAGTTAGTCAGGAAGCTTCATGGGTGTCAAATTCAATCAGGTAAGGGGTCAAAATCTAAAACATAGTTTAAGTGGTGGGCCAAATTGTTTATTAAGATATAACATTTAAAGCGGTTTAACACCCAGCATTACAACTTTGCTTTAAAAGATTGCTTACAGCTTACAAACTATTATGCCAGATTTTTTTTTAAGCAGAAATTCACTGAATGGGTTAAACATGACATTTTAGTGTTGGATTTAACTAGGAATCCGCATCCGTTCTTATCTTTAGTTACAAATGTATCTTTATTTGGAATACAAATAGACCTTAGAAAAGCCTGCCGGGGAAGCCCTCTTTGTTCTCTCAGAGCAGTGTTTGTTTGTTACATTGTAGATAGATACATTTGTAACTAAACAAGCAAGCACGGAGGAGAATTTCTAGCTAAATGCAGCACTAAAATGTCATGTTTAATCCATTCAGTGAATTTCTGCTAAAAAAAAAAATCTGGCATAATAGTTTATAAGCTGTAAGCAATCTTTTAAAGCAAAGTTGAAATGCTGGGTGTTAGACCACTTTAATAAACAGTCTCAAACTAAGTGGTGTAACTATAGCGGCCGTGGGGGCCCAATTCCTCCTCCTTCTGCAGAGTAGCTCAGTGGAGCAGTTATATAACTTCTGCAGTGCAGATTTAGCTCTCCCGAAAGCTACACGCTCTATGCTGCATACCTCTTACTTTAAATGAATGTCACGTGATCAGAAGCTGGAGGTATGGAAGCACAGAGCGTGCAGCTGCTGGGAAGGACAGAAGAGACCTGACGCATTGCTGAAACAGGCAAATACTGTATTACACTGCTCTGCTGTGCTACTCTGCAATGTGGGGAGAGTGTGTGTGTGTGGGGGGGGGGGAGTTTGACACCTGTGTTCTACACAGATATAAACAGCCCTGTTACTGAGTGCCACCTCAGGAAACATTTGCACCTTGGGGGAAAATGGTACCACATTATCACAAGGAATATTCACAGATTAATAATTAGAATACTTGTTCCTGAATCCTATACAAATGTCATTTTTTATACAAATACTGATATTGTAAGTGGCATAGGTGATATACTGACTGTCTTGTCTCTCCATTACAGCTGCTGTCACACTCCATCCAGGTTACATTGGCCGCTCACTTCGGAGCTGAATTTGATGCCCCATCCCAAGCAGCTTTGGACAAGTTCCTCGCAGTTGTGTCTAATGTGCTTACTTCCAAGTACAGATAAATGTATCACATACTAGTATTATCATTAAAAAAACCAATAAACATTGTTAACATACCAGCAATGTATCAGAACTGAATCTTTTCATTGAAAACTTACTGATTAGCAATCGCAGCCATTTTATTTATCTAAAATGAGTGAGTATGAGTGTGCCATTGATGATGCATCTAATGACTGATACAGAACAACATGTAACGCTGAGTACACACTATGAGATTTTCTGGCCGATTTACTGACAGATCGATTATTTCCAACTTGTCCGATTTGCTTTCCGATCGATTCACGAGCATTTTTCAATAGATTTCCGGTAACTTTAATAGGAAATCAATTGGAAAATGCTCGAAAATCGATCGGAAAGCAAATCGGACATGTTGGAAATAATTGATCTGTCAGTAAATCATCTAGAAAATCTCATAGTGTGTACCCAGCATAATCCAGAGAAGAATCACACATCATATGTATTGCAGGTGGGTGATGGGCCACAGCAAGTCAAGTCCAATAATCCAACAGGTGCTGACACCACAATGCTGTGAAAGCATTACGTTTTCTTCCTATGATCATACATTATACAAACATCAGATCCCCAATGATTGTTTCAGGGACCTGATCCGATTGTTGGTGACCAGATGTTGTATTGTTTATGGTCATGGTGGAATAAAACGTACCACTTATAGAGCATTTTGGTGTGAGCGCCTGTTAGATTATTGGACTTGACTTGCTTTGGACCCGCACTTACCAACAATACATATGATGATCTTCCATGCTATTGTATGCCTTGACTAACCCTACCATTTTTTGTCCGATTCAATCCATTAATTAGATGCGATTCGATTCAATCCGACATGCCCGATCGGGATTCGATTTGATTCCATTTGCAATGGCAAAGTGAATTGAATCAAATCCCGATCTGACATATCGGATTGAATCGAATCGGACAAAAAATTGTATGGTGTAGATGGGGCTAAAGGGACCCACTGTGGCCCCAAAATGATTGTTGGTGATCAGATGGTTGTATGGCTTATGGTCATGCAATAAAACTCACTGTTTATAGAGCATTTTGGTGTGTGAACTAGTTGGATTATTGGACTTAACACAAAACAACAGACTCTGCTTATATTACCTGACACAGATACTACCTCTAATACCTGACACAGAACAAAGGACGCTGCCTATAATATCTGACACAGAACCACATTACCTGGCTCTAACACCTGACACATTACCACAGAAGCTGCTTCTATACCTGAAAAGCAACTACATTACCTGCCTCTTGTACCTGACACAGAACTACATTGCCTGCCTATAGTACATAACACAGAATCACATAAGCTGCCTTTAGTACCTGACACAGAACCACCTTACCTGTCTGTAATACCTGACACAGAACCACATTACCTGTCTCTAATAACTGACGCATTACCACAGAAGCTGCTTCTATACCTGAAAAGCAACTACATTACCTGCCTCTTGTACCTGACACAGAGCTACATTGCTTGCCTATAGTACATAACACAGAATCACATGAGCTGCCTTTAGTACCTGACACAGAACCACATTACCTGTCTGTAATACCTGACACAGAACCACATTACCTGTCTCTAATAACTGACGCATTACCACAGAAGCTGCTTCTATACCTGAAAAGCAACTACATTACCTGCCTCTAGTACTTGACACAGAGCCACATTACCTGCCTCTAATACCTGACACAGAACCACATAAATTAACTTTTTACCTTCAAAATCACTGACACAGAACCAGTAGGAAGATCAGGTGTTCTCACTGCACACTTCACTGACTGAATGCTTACTGAAGTGACTCAAAAAGTACCACTAAACTGAGATGACCTATAATAGAAACACTGCAAGAAATATCAGTCCTCTCAATCAGGCTGATGCCTAACATATGAGGAGACCTCCACTCTAACTCACAAAGATAGCCATCAAATGTACACAACACATACAAAATTATGAGATTGTTGGTTTAACATTTCCACTGAAATATTAGCAAGCCACTCACCCAGCAGCAGGGTCAGTCAGCCTCATTCCAGGGGCCCTACGCCAATGGTGGATGCATTTTGTCCCTACACATACAATACACAGTACCTGAAGTTGCTCACAGGGCCATAAGCCCAAAATCTTGGGGGGTGAGGGGCGGGTTTACAGACAGTTATACATGGGGGGGGTTGTGTACATATGCTGATTGTGAGTTTGAGCTGAGGTCCCGCTAAACTTTGTTCTGAACTGGGAACACCTTGTATTCCCCCCTCCTGCATACATACAGTAAATGGGTATTGTTAATAGTGAACCTGAAGTGCAGTTACTCAGGTTTGATACTTACAGTATATTCTGGCGTATAAGACTACTTATTAACCCTTAAAAATCATCTGAAAAGTCAGGAGACATCTTGTACGCCGGGTGTTATTAATGCCGGGTGATACGCCCTATCCTGTTACCGACTCTCAGATCTGTGCGAGATCTGAGAGGCAGAGAAGGAGGTAAATAGGATACAAGGGCGGGCCAGACGGGTGAAAGAGGCATGTTTTATGAGTACAGCGCAATCTATTCTTCCATACCGCTCTGATAAACAGGGAGACAAGGAGAGCTGACCAATCCGCTTAGGAAGAGTTGACCAATCCAACCAGTCGATCGCCTGTATACTGTTATATTCTGGTACCACATACTGTACAGTACAGTACCAGTATTTGTTCATACATACGGTAGCACCAGCATATGATGTTTTTTACATTTTTATTTGGTGTGTGTTGGAAGAGGGGTAGTCTTATACAGTGAGTATATCCCAAACTCTATATTTTAACTGGAAAAGTTGGAGAATCGTGTTATACGCCCAGACGTCTTATACCCCGGAAGATACGGTACTTTAGAAGAGGATAGACTATGGATACTATTGAGTAGGGATGGGACGACAAATCCGGCAAATCCACGAATCCCTCGAATATTGGGAAATATTCGATATTCGTGGATTCAAATCCCGACGCCATTTTCCACTTTACGAATCCGCCGAATCCCGACGCTGCATCGCCGCGCATCCGCCGCTCGCACTCGTCCTCCTCTGACCCCCCCCCGCGTCTCCTCCGCCCGCCCTGCGCCTCCTCCGCCCGCCCGCATACTTTGTATCAACTCACCTGTCCAGTGGAGCGCAGAACGGCAGACCTCTCGCTGACTTCCTGGTTCCCTGTTTCCCTCTAGTGACGGCTTTTACAATGACGTCATCAGTAAAAGCCGATCCGGCCACTAGAGGGAACCGAGAAGTAACGACGAGGTCTGCCGCTCTGCGCTCCACTGGACAGGTGAGATGATACTTATGCAGGGATGAGCAGAGGAGGCACGGGGACGGAGGAGGCCGTGGGGGTGAGCGGAGGAGGCACGGGGGGGGAGCGACGCCTACCTACCTACCTACCTACCTACCTACCGGCTACTATACCTACCTACCTACAGGCCCTTATATCTACCTAAAGGCCCCCTATACGTACCTACCTACCTACCTACCGGCCACTATACCTACCTACCTACAGGCCCCTATACCTACCTAAAGGCCCCCTATACGTACCTACCTACCTACCGGCCACTATACCTACCTACCTACAGGCCCCTATACCTACCTAAAGGCCCCCTATACGTACCTACCTACCTACCTAAAGGCCCCTATACCTACCTACAGGCCTCTATACCTACCTACCTACATACCTACCTATACTTAAGGCCCTATACCCTGCTACCCATACTGAAGGTCCCTTTAACTACCTACCTACCTACAGGACACTATACCTACCTACCTACATACCTACCTATACTTAAGGCCCTATACCCTGCTACCGATACTGAAGGTCCCTTTAACTACCTACCTACCTACAGGACACTATACCTACCTACCTACCGGCCACTATACCTACCTACCTACCTACAGGCCACTATACCTACCTAAAGGCCCCCTATACGTACCTACCTACCTACCTAAAGGCCCCTATACCTACCTACCTACCTAAAGGCCCCTATACGTACCTACCTACCTACCTAAAGGCCCCTATACCTACCTACAGGCCTCTATACCTACCTACCTACCTAAAGGCCCCCTATACGTGCCTACCTACCTAAAGGCCCATATACCTACCTACCTAAAGGCCCCTATACCTACCTACCTACCTACATACCTACCTATACTTAAGGCCCTATACCCTGCTACCTATACTGAAGGTCCATTTAACTACCTACCTACCTACCGGCCACTATACCTACCTACCTAGCTACAGGCCACTATACCTACCTAAAGGCCCCCTATACGTACCTACCTACCTACCTACCTAAAGGCCCCTATACCTACCTACCTAAAGGCCCCTATACCTACCTACATACCTACCTATACTTAAGGCCCTATACCCTGCTACCTATACTGAAGGTCCCTTTACCTACCTAAAGGCCCCTATACCTACCTACATACCTACCTATACTTAAAGAGACACTGAAACGAAAAAAAAATTATGATATTATGATTTGTATGTGTAGTACAGCTAAGAAATAAAACATTAAGATCAGATACATCAGTCTAATTGTTTCCAGTACAGGAAGAGTTGAGAAACTCCAGTTGTTATCTCTATGCAAACAAGCCATTAGGCTCTCCGACTAAGTTAGTCGTGGAGAGGGCTGTTATCTGACTTTTATTATCTCAACTGTTCCTGGACTATTTACTTTTCCTCTGCCAGAGGAGATGTCATTACTTCACAGACTGCTCTGAAAGAATCATTTTGAATGCTGAGTGTTGTGTAATCTGCACATATTATAGAATAATGCAATGTTAGAAAAAACACTATATACCTGAAAATAAAAGTATGAGAATATTTTCTTTGCTGCTAATCTTCTAGTAATTATTCATAGTACACAACCAATTCATTATATCATATTATTTTTTTTTCGCTTTAGTGTCTCTTTAAGGCCTCTATATACCCTGTTACCTATACTGAAGGCCCATATACCCTGCTACCTATACTGAAGGCCCATATACCTTTCTACCTATACTGCAGGCCCCTATACCTTGCTACCTATACTGAAAGCTACCAATATTGAAGGCACCCATACCTAGCTAGCTATACTGAAGGCACCTTTACCTCGCTACCTATACTGCGGGCAACTATACCACGGATCGCACAATTCGTATGGGCAGGATTCGTTAGATTCGAGATTCGAAAGGTTCGAGATATTCGAGAACCTTTTTAGATTCGGATTCGAAGAAATTGTGGATTCGCCCCATCCCTACTATTGAGCCTTCACGTTCTTCCATGCTGGCCGTCGTTCCTGCCCTATGCCCGGTCAAATTGCTTTGACTCGCTAGGTTAAATAGCACTTCAGTAGTCTTTGGGGTAGACTTTGCATCCCTGAGAACTCCTACAGATGAGCACAGGCTTAGATTCACACGGGCTTAGATCCACACTATAAGCGCTTTTGGGAGCATTTGCATTAGATTAGCTTTTTAAAAATCGCTTTCATTCACTTTCATTAAAATCCAGGGCCGGATTTACCATAAGGCATGGTGGCACATGCCTACAGGCGCCTGATGATGGAAAGGTGGCTTACTCCCCTCCCTGAGTGCCTCCCTCCCTCCTGCCACATGCAGGGTCCTAATGAGAGTGTACATAAGAGGTTACTCACCTGGCTCTCTGCATTCCACTGACAAGATCGCAATTCAATCAGGGGCAACTCTAGCTACTAAATACTGAGGCTCTGCTAGCTACCTAATACTTGGGGGCACATGTAGCTACTTAGTATTAGGCAGCCAGAAGCATCCTCAACATTAAGGGGCACCTGTAGCTACCTAAGACTGGCAAGGGAAGTACAGGAGAAGTGACAGCTGGGCCAGCACACTTGCAGTGCAGTTTAGCTGGGATTTGAAGGTTCATGGAGGACAAAGTCTAAGGTGCCAGGACATCTGTGCCTATAGGCTCCTGTAAGGTAGGCTCCTGTAAGGTAAATACAGGCCTGTTAAAATTGCAGTAAAAATCGCATAAAAATTGTGATCGCAGCAATTTTCATGCAATTTTTACTGCGATTTTAAGTGCTAAGAAAGCGCTAATCAAACGCAAACGCTGCCAAAAGCGCTTATAGTGTGGATCCGGTCTTAACTTGTGTGCAGCACGGATGCCAATAACAGTAAGGTAGGGGGAGGGGTGTGTGCCTTTGTTCATCTTTAGGACCTGAAGACCATATTTGTGCAAAAGACGTCTCTTCTCATGTATGCGAAGGAACATACAGGTATCACAAGGTATCCATTTTTCAAGTATGCAATCAGATCCATTGAGACAAATATTCTGGGTACTTCAAGAAGGGAGTGGTGGACTTTACATCAATATGAGACACACATGCCTGCAATCTAATTAACTCTTTATTATTAGTGATTACTCCACATCTATTAGACTAAGTATTTAAGGAAGATTACACATGCACAGTGCCAGATTTATACTTTTTACCGCCCAAGGCCCACTGTCACCAGCCGCCTTCTGACCAACAGTATCTCAACCAACACCCCCCCCCCCCGCCCCCTTGAGCGTAAGTAGGCAGATGTCCCCCACTTCTGTATAGCCAGTGGCTTCCCCCTTGCTTGCGGCATAAGTAGTCAGATGCTCCCCCCTCCTCTGCAGTACAGGTAGCCAGACCCATCTTCCCCCTTCCTCTATACATAGGCAGAAGCCCCCCCCCCCCCTATTTATAGGTGTCCAGATGCTTCCCCCTCCTCCCATAGGTAGCCAGTGGCTTCTCCCATGCCGGCAATTCACATGTGAGAGATGCCGGCTGGAGAGAACAGATGCATGGTGGCGGCTGACGCAGAAGGTAGAAGAGGAAGCTCTTTTTTTTTTTATTAAGCAAACATAGGCAGGGGCGTAGCAATAGGGGGTGCAGAGGTTGCGACCGCATCGGGGCCCTTGGGCCAGAGGGGCCCCGAGGGGCCCTCCCTCAAGCACAATATTAGCTCTCTTTTGGTCCTGTGCCAGTAATAATCACTTCTATAGATGCTTTAAATAGTAGTAATCACTAACAAACTGTTTCCCATTCCCTACTTGCACCTCTGACACTGTGGTTGTCTTTGGCAAGTTTTGGTGCACCGTATCAATTATTATGTATATAGCGCTTGGGGGGCCCCATGTAAAATCTGCATCGGGGCCCATAGCTCCTAAGCTACGCCACTGAACATAGGATTTTTTCAGTTAGGGAATTGCTCTGTCTTCCTCAGATCAAAAAAACTGTGGTTGGGAGAAGATTAAAGAACAACTGAAGCAAGACGTATATGGAGGCTGCCATATTTATTTCCTTTAGGCAATACCAGTTGCCTGGCTGTCCTACTGATCCTCCACTTTTAATGCTTTTAGCCATAGACCCTGAACAAGCATGTAGCAGATCAGATCTGACAAGATTAGCTGCATGCTTGTTTCTGGTGTGATTCAGACACTACTGCAGCCAAATAGATCAGCAGGGCTGCCAGGCAACTGGTATAGTTTAAAAGGAAATAAATATGGCAGCCTTCATATCACTCTCGCTTCAGTTGTCCTTTAAATCCTTGTGAACACATACTAGGATGAAGGTCCTAGAGGCCAGTGAAGTGTCTGTTACCATGGATGGGCAGGAGGAATGATGCACAGTGGACCAGCTTTTGGTAGGCAGAGTAATCTAGACAACAATGTGCTCAGGAATTGGTTGAATGTCTAATGTCCCTTCCATGCACTTGAAACAATAAAGAAAAACCGAGAGCCCAATATGGTGCAGTAAGTCTAGCAATTGTTGGCAAAATAATTAACAGATGTTGATATACTCATAGGCAACCACTTGAAATGCAGGTGGGGAGCATTAGAACCTGACCCCACTCAGGTTTAAGAAGTCGCTCTCTGTAGATAGAAAGAAGGGGAGAGTCCCCTCCACCCAAGATGGACTATATACTGAGGTGCCAGGCAGGTTAAATGATCTAAAAACAACTAAAAAGGAGGAGTACAGGTGGACTTACCTCCTGAAATGATGGACAATCGAGATTGTTCAAATCGCAAATAACATTTTATTTTGGCACTCCGCAACGCGTTTAGCAGGTATAACCCGCTTCATCAGGCAAGGAGTGCAAGCTCAAAAAGGTCCAATAGTGGCAATGCGCCTCTTTTTGAGCTTGCACTAAATTGTTATTTGCGATTTGAACAATCTCGATTGTCCATCATTTCAGGAGGTAAGTCCACCTGTACTCCTCCTTTTTAGTTGTTTTTAGATCATTTTAACCTGCCTGGCGCCTCTGTCCAAATTTGCACAATGTCCCTTCCATAGTCCTGTACCTGTATTTTCCTTTGTATGCCTCCACTAATTTGTGGAGCAACAAAAGAACATTACATGCCAAAACTTGTTGATTAAAGGACCACTATCTTGAAAAATTGATTTGTATACTTATGTACAGTGTGATTTGACTTCTTAAAACGCAAGGAATTTGTGATAATTCAGCTTTAAGTGAACATCTGTGGTTACCCGCAATCCACCGCTACTGAATATGCAACTTATTTCTTTGTGCCCCTGAAGCCAGGCTTACATCCAGAACTGCTGGTGTCTAGCACGCCTATAGCTTTAAATTTTACAGAGCCACACCAACCCCACATGCAGACAGTCTGTTTCAGACTTTTGGTCCTCCTCAGTGCATGGCAGGAATTGATATGGCTGTATGGGATAGGACTTGGACCAGTACAACAGAGTAACCAAGCAACTCGGGGTGATCCAAAACCACTCGGAAAGTATAGGGGACTAAAAGAAACCAAAATAATTTGCATACTCAGTAGTGGTGCATTGTGGGTAACCACAGATATTCACTTAAAGCTGAATTATCGCAAATTCCTTATGTTTTAGGAAGGCAAATCACACTAAGCATTGCTTTTTAGTAGGAGGGCTTTTTGGGCTCTTTTAGTCTCCTATACTTTCCTAGTGGTTTTGGGTTACCCTGAGCTCCTTGGTTACTCTGTTATACTTCAGTGATGCTCCGAATTTGACTTAGATTTTAGCCGTGATTACATGTAGCATCTGTGATCACGGATTTGACTTTAGCGTTAATAGAAAAGTCCTCATACATGCTACAATCACCAAAATTGCATGGATTATAAAGGTGATCAGTGGCTACAACTTAAAAAAAATTCAAAACGAACATTTAGTTTTTGAGAAAATCGATTTTAAAGTTTCAAATGAAAAAAGTATTCGTGATTAAAAACTCGCCAACTTTCACGGTTAATAGCAAAGCCCCCTTAAGTGATAAAAACAAAAAAACGAATTTGCCAGATATGTTACGAAGAACAGTGGGAAAAAAGAGGAAAACATTTTTTCAAAAAAAAAAATGTAATAGTTTTTAAGAAAATCATTTTAAAGGTTCAGAGGAAGTTTTCAAAGGAAGAACTGCTTTTAAATGTATACGATTTTCTCAAAAGCTATAAGGTCTTTTTTAAAAGAAAATTCCCCTTGTTCCCACTGTTCTACTTAACATATCCTGCAAATGTGGTGTTTATAGCATGTAAGGGGGCTTTGGTATTAACCGCTGAAAAGTAGCGGGTTTTCAGGTAATAATCACGGCCGAGATCACGAGCCGGATTTGGACCCCGACAACGAGTGCATTCGGAACTGAATCCGTGATCGAGAGGCGGTCATGAATTCCAGAACCCGATCTCGTGATCAGGAAAAACAGCTCTTGATCATGGGTTACCCGTGATCAGGGGTGTTTCTAGGGTCCTTGGAGATCGGGGGCACCTGTGGGCACCAGGCGGGGAGGTATAGGCAAAAATAGGCGTGGCCATGCAGTGAGTGGGCGTGGCCATGGGTGGGGCCAAATGTACATGAACTTAGCAGCGGTGTAAGCTACAGATAACGGGCCTGCCCATCGAAATATTGGATGGAGCCCCCTGTCCTTTATTTGGATAATTTACAATCAGTATAGGCATAGATCAAAGATGTATACGCACATACAATTTTGATTGGAGGATCACTGACCCCCAATTTTACCACCCCCGTGCAGTAAGTGGGCCAACAGACAATGAATTTTATGAACGGAGCTAAAATTGGCTAATCAAAATAGTATGTGTGTACCAGGCTTTACAGCTAATACTGTACATACTGAAAGTAGCAGGGATCAGCATACAATATAGCTGGTTTACAATCAGTAAAGGCACAGAGTAACACCTTACACTGTACACACTGGAGGTAAATCCGCACACAGTGCAGGCACTAGTGAACAGCGTATACTGTACATACTGTAGGCAGCAGAATTCAGCAAACTGCAGCTAGCGTGCCAAAAATATGAGGATCACGTTGTGCGGCATGCTTATCGTGCCGCACCGAAAAATGGGTGGGCCATGGACCAGAATATAGGTGTGGTAACGGCCGGGTGGAGACAAATTTACATGAACCTAGCAATGGTGGGACATTAGATTATGACAGTGGTGGCGAACCTTTTGGAGGCCGAGTGCCCAAACTGCAATCCAAAAGTCACTTATCTATCGCAAAGTGGCAACCGCAATTTAAGCTAAATACTGTACAAACGTTTTAACTCATACATGACCATTATGGAAAATCCAAGTTGAAAATAAACTGTGAAGATAAACAATTTCATCCATCCTACTCCTGAAAAATGAATTCATTTTTTTAGAACCTCCCAGTTTTATTTTCTGTTTTAAAAAGCTAAAAAAGTAGGTTTAATGCTATTGTCTCATATGATAAGGATTCAGCTTTTCCCATAGTCTCGCATTTAGCAATCATGTGACCCCCAAAAAGACAAATTCAGCAATCATGAGGCCCCCAACAAATCATGAGGCCCCCAACAAGACAAATTCAGCAATCATGAGGCCTCCAACAAATCATGAGGCCCCCAACAAGACAAATTCAGCAATCATGAGGCCCCCAACAAATCATGAGGCCCCCAACAAGACAAATTCAGCAATCTTGAGGCCCCTAACAAATCATAAGGCTCCCAACAAGACAAATTCAGCAGTCACGAGGCACATAAATAGACAGCATTTCACATAAATAGGCAGAATGCCCCCTTAATATGGTAGCCCCCCAAGTTAGGTAGTGAGTGACAGGGACCCTCAGGTTAGCTAGTGAGTGACAGGCACCTCCAGTTAGGTAGTGAGTGACAGGGACCCCGATAGTGAGTGCCAGGGAGCCCCTTTAGGTAGTGAGTGAGTGCCAGGGAGCCCCTTTAGGTAGTGAGTGAGTGCCAGGGAGCCCCTTCAGGTAGTGAGTGAGTGCCAGGGAGCCCCTTCAGGCAGTGAGTGAGTGCCAGGGAGCCCCTTCAGGCAGTGAGTGAGTGCCAGGGAGCCCCTTTAGGCAGTGAGTGAGTGCCAGGGAGCCCCTTTAGGCAGTGAGTGAGTGCCAGGGAGCCCCTTTAGGCAGTGAGTGAGTGCCAGGAAACCCCTTTAGGCAGTGAGTGAGTGCCAGGGAGCCCCTTTAGGCAGTGAGTGAGTGCCAGGGAGCCCCTTTAGGCAGTGAGTGAGTGCCAGGGAGCCCCTTTAGGCAGTGAGTGAGTGCCAGGGAGCCCCTTTAGGCAGTGAGTGAGTGCCAGGGATCCCCTTTAGGCAGTGAGTGAGTGCCAGGGAGCCCCTTTAGGTAGTGAGTGAGTGCCAGGGAGCCCCTTTAGGCAGTGAGTGAGTGCCAGGAAGCCCCTTCAGGCAGTGAGTGAGTCCCAGGAAGCCCCTTTAGGCAGTGAGTGAGTGCCAGGGAGCCCCTTTAAGCAGCGAGTGAGTGCCAGGGAGCCCCTTTAAGCAGTGAGTGAGTGCCAGGGAGCCCCTTTAGGCAGTGAGTGAGTGCCAGGGAGCCCCTTTAGGCAGTGAGTGAGTGCCAGGGAGCCCCTTCAGGCAGTGAGTGAGTGCCAGGGAGCCCCTTCAGGCAGTGAGTGAGTGCCAGGGAGCCCCTTCGGGCAGTGAGTGAGTGCCAGGGAGCCCCTTCAGGCAGTGAGTGAGTGCCAGGGAGCCCCTTCAGGCAGTGAGTGAGTGCCAGGGAGCCCCTTCAGGCAGTGAGTGAGTGCCAGGGAGCCCCTTTAAGCAGTGAGTGAGTGCCAGGGAGGCCCTTTAGGGAGTGAGTGAGTGCCAGGGAGCCCCTTTAGGGAGTGAGTGAGTGCCAGGGAGCCCCTTTAGGGAGTGAGTGAGTGCTAGGGAGCCCCTTTAGGGAGTGAGTGAGTGCCAGGGAGCCCCTTTAGGGAGTGAGTGAGTGCCAGGGAGCCCCTTTAGGGAGTGAGTGAGTGCCAGGGAGCCCCTTTAGGGAGTGAGTGAGTGCCAGGGAGCCCCTTTAGGGAGTGAGTGAGTGTCAGGGGGAGCCCCTTTAGGGAGTGAGTGAGTGCCAGGGAGCCCCTTTAGGGAGTGAGTGAGTGCCAGGGAGCCCCTTTAGGGAGTGAGTGAGTGCCAGGGAGGCCCTTTAGGGAGTGAGTGAGTGACAGGGAGCCCCTTTAGGGAGTGAGTGAGTGACAGGGAGCCCCTTTAGGCAGTGAGTGAGTGAGTGACAGGGAGCCCCTTTAGGCAGTGAGTGAGTGCCAGGGAGCCCCTTTAGGGAGTGAGTGAGTGCCAGGGAACCCCTTCAGGCAGTGAGTGAGTGCCAGGGAGCCCCTTTAGGGAGTGAGTGAGTGCCAGGGAGCCCCTTTAGGGAGTGAGTGAGTGCCAGGGAGCCCCTTTAGGGAGTGAGTGAGTGCCAGGGAGCCCCTTTAGGGAGTGAGTGCCAGGGAGGCCCTTTAGGGAGTGAGTGAGTGCCAGGGAGCCCCTTTAGGCAGTGAGTGAGTGCCAGGGAGCCCCTTTAGGGAGTGAGTGAGTGCCAGGGAGGCCCTTTAGGGAGTGAGTGAGTGCCAGGGAGGCCCTTAGGGAGTGAGCGCCAGGGAGCCCCCCCGCCGCCACCGCCGCCGCCGCTCCCCCCACCCCCCTTACCTCATAGCAGACCTCAGGATCAGCGGCGACCCGACCTGTAAGAGCGGGCGCTGGACGCACCCGCTCGATATGCGGAAGTGATGTCACTTCCGCATATCAGTGCGGGCGCTGGGTCCTAGCCAGGGAGCCCCTTTAGGGAGTGAGTGCCAGGGAGCCCCTTTAGGCAGTGAGTGAGTGCCAGGGAGCCCCTTTAGGGAGTAAGTGAGTGCCAGGGAGCCCCTTCAGGCAGTGAGTGAGTGCCAGGGAGCCCCTTTAGGGAGTGAGTGCCAGGGAGGCCCTTTAGGGAGTGAGTGAGTGCCAGGGAGCCCCTTTAGGCAGTGAGTGAGTGCCAGGGAGCCCCTTTAGGGAGTGAGTGAGTGCCAGGGAGGCCCTTTAGGGAGTGAGTGAGTGCCAGGGAGGCCCTTAGGGAGTGAGTGTCAGGGAGCCCCCCCGCCGCCACCGCCGCCGCCGCTCCCCCCACCCCCCTTACCTCATAGCAGACCTCAGGATCAGCGGCGACCCGACCTGTAAGAGCGGGCGCTGTACGCACCCGCTCGATATGCGGAAGTGATGTCACTTTCGCATATCAGTGCGGGCGCTGGGTCCTAGCGCCCGCACGATTGGTCGCCGGCTCGCCGCCTGATCCTGAGGTCTGAGTGACGTGGAGGGAGCCGCTGCTAGAGGGGGCGGCCGGGCGGAGATCCGGAGGACAGATTGGGGGCACGTGCCCCCCCAAAATAGGGCTAGCGACGCCCCTGCCCGTGATCACGAGGCCTTGGAGAGCAAAACTGTTATACTTATGGACATGAGTTCTAGAGTAAAATGCAATATAAATGACTTTTTTTCTATTTTGCTGTCAATTACATCAGGTTGTAAAAATCTCTACTTCCTTATGGGGAATTCTTAGGGTTTTCTTTATTTTTTAAAAGCACTTACTGAATGGCAGTTGCTCAGTCCAACTGCCAAAACAGTGTGCAATCGAGTACGGAGGCCGGCCAGCATGTCTGTATAGGTCCTTTCCATAGAGTGCTTTTAAAAAGAATAAAGGAAATATTGAGAATTCCTCATGAGGAGATGGGCTAGTCCAAAAGATCTGACACATTTTTACTGACTACTGTAAGTGACAGCAACATAGGAGAAAAGTAATTTATGGCATTTTAATCCGGAAGTATATGTATACATGTATTTTAAATTTAACAATTTTTTGTGATAGTGGTCCTTTAAAAAAATGTATGTTATTCAGTGGAAGTAGGTGCAGTATAATGGAGCATTAGTGACATACAGGAAGTACAAGGTGCAAGATAAGTTGAACTTCATGAGATGAGTTAACCTTGAGATCTGCAAAATAAAGCACCACTGGTGCCAATGCTTTTTTAGGTTGTTCTCCATTGTATGTACAAGCACATGATGATTTTAGCATATCTAATTAGTAATTTTAAAGTGAGCAGTTCTGACAACCCCCTAGCCCAGGGGCAGGGAACCTATGGCTCGGGAGCCAGATGTGGCTCTTTTGATGGCTACATCTGGATCACAGTTAGGGATTAATTCACAAAGCTACACCGCTCAAGAAGCGCAGCTTAGTGTGGCAGCACAAGTAAAATTGTCAAAGTTGGCACACTACTGCTGTAGCATGCCCACTAACTTACTCGCGCTCTCACCAAAACTAACAGCTGCTCCAATTGTCCCACTCTGGACCCTATCCGGTCCAGTGACTTTGTAGGATGAGATCCCCGCACTTTGATTGGCCAAATAGGCTGTCTGTCACTTGACAGGCAGCCTGTTGGGCCATAGTGTGGGGATCTCGTCCTATAAAGTGAATCAACCCCCAAGCCAGCCAGCTAATTGTACAAGCTATTAGTCTGTATTTCTCCAGTTCGGCTCTCGGGGAAATCGCTGATGTTGATGAAACCCAAGAGAAGCTGAAGACGTGTCTGACACTTCCGGTGCCCGGCGAATCAACTGTATACACATCACCATGGCAACAGGGATGTGAGCCCTGCGTATGCGCACTGTGTCCGTTTGAAACATATGGTATGGCTCTCACAGAATTGCATTTAAAAATATGTGACGTTTATGGCTCTCTCAGCCAAAAAGGTTCCTGACCCCTGCCCTAGCCAGTGGTGTAGCTAAGTAGCTAGGGGCCCCAGTGCAAGTTTTACATTGGGCCCCTCTAAAGCAATTGATATGGAGCACCAAAATCTGCCAAAAACAGCTTCAGGGACGAAAATCTTAACATTTAAAACACGTACAGATAAGAAGTACATTTCTTCCTTCCTATGTTGCTGTCACTTACAGTAAGTAGTAGACATCTGACATTACCAACAGATTTTGGACTAGCCCATCTTCTCATAGGGGAGTTCTCAGGGTTTTCTTTATTTTTAAAAGCACTTAGTGAATGGCAGTTGCTCCGTCCAACTGCCAAAATACTGTGCAGCGAGCAGGGAGGCTGGCCAGCTTCTTTGTATAAAGATTTTTCAGGGAATGTCTTTATAAAGAATAAAGGCCATGCTGAGAATCCCCTATGAGAGATGGAATAGCCCAAAATCTGTCGGTAATGTCAGATTTCTACTACCTACAGTAAGTGACAGCAACATTGAAGAAAAGTAATTTATGGCTCATTTTACTCTGTATGAAATGTACTTCTTGTTTGTATGTGTTTTAAATTTTAAGATTTTCGTGACAGTTCCTCTTTAAAAAAACATTTTTCCTATCATAAATTTAAAAAAATGTGTTTCCTCTTGCCCTCACTATTCTCTTTAACCTCTTGAGGACTGCTGTGTTAATCCCCCCTAAAGACCAGGCACATTTTCATTAAATTGGCCACTGCAGCTTTAAGGCCAAGCTGCAGGACCGCAAAACACAGCACACAAGTGATTCCTCCCCCCTTTTCTCCCCACCAACAGAGCTCTCTGTTGGTGGGGTCTGATCGCCCCCCCCCCCCAGTGTTTGTTTATTTTGGTGTGTTTATTTCTGTGTTTTTAAATAAAAATGGTGTTTTTTTTCCTCCCCTTGTATACTCCCCTCCCTCCCCCCGCCGTCCAATCCCTGTGATCAGCTGTCATAGGCTTCAGCCTATGACAGCCGATCACCTCTGTGGCTCAGGAGGGGACAGCCGTGTCACATGGCTGTCCCCAGTACAGTGCTGCTGCTGATCGCAGAGCTGTACGGGTAATTAGACGGCGATTACGCTGTCTAACAGTCTCCCGAGCGGCAATAGCCGCTCGGAGACTGAAGAGGGGGCGGAGCTCCGCCCTCCGAGAATGAGATGCACGCGTAGCATGCGCGCGATCTCATTCAAAACAGAGCCCCAGGACTTTACGCCAATTGGCGTTAGGCGGTCCTGGGGCTGCCGCCCCGGCCACGCCCATCGGCGTGACGCGGTCGCCAAAAGGTTAACACACACCCCAAATTTGGTAAATTAGCATGTACGTAGGCTTTGCTATTAACAGCTAAAATTGGCACCATTGAGTTCAAGCAATTTGCCCCAATATGTGGCGGCGAATTCACTGCACTGTAAAAGGCAAATTTGAAAGCAAAGATGTGACAATTCCACAAAAAAAGTTTAGTAAGTTTTGCAGCGAGATCAAACTTTACTTGCTCCTCCCTACCTGGCAATTCTGTGGATCTTTGTAGCATCAGTCGTTTCTGAATCACACACCTGAAACAAGCATGTGGCAAATCTGGTCAAACTTCAGTCAGAAACATCTGATCTGCATGCTTGTTCAGGGTCTATGGCTAAAATATTACTGTAGAGGCAAAGGATTAGCAAGACAGCCAGGCAACTTGCATTGTTTGTAGGTAATAAATATGTCACCATACATACACCTCTCAACTCTGGTTTCTTTTAATATAAAAACAATAAGCCATTTTGTTCTATTTTTTTTTTTTAAGTGTCAGTGGTTTTCTTATGCAGTCTTCATTTTTCTGGAAGAAAATGAACAAATGACAGCATAGACTACTACTGCTCTACAAATCAGATAAGTAAGACTCAGTACTCACAGCTTGTAAAAGCCAGAGGTCAGCAATCTGTAAAGTGCTGAATGATCACAAAGTTGTACATGAGCTGCAATTTTCCTTTGGGTGTATCTTTTATCTGATCACTGGACATGGGAGGTCTTGCTGCCCTTCTCTCTATAAAAGTGGAGAGTGCAGAGCAGAACAATACAACTATCCTGCATCTCTCTCTGTAACTACCGGCAACCACACACAACAAGCAAAGATGACTTTCTCTGATGCTGAGAAGGCTTTAATTAAAGCCCTCCTGAGCAAAGCCGCTGGACACGAGAACGCACTTGGCGGTGAAGCACTGGAAAGGTATTCTATTTACTTTATGTATTCATTATTCAGGTCAGCTAAATGTTCTACAATTGGAGTAAAATACAACAAGACTTGAATTTAAAAGATAACTGAAGTGAGCAGTATATGGAGGCTGCCATATTTATTTCCTTTTAAATTGACTGCAGTAGTGTCTGAATGAAACCATAAACAAGCATGCAGCTAATCTTGTCAGATCTGACAATAATGTCAGAAACACCTGATCTGCTGCATGCTTATTCAGGGGCTATGACTAAAAGTATTAAAGGGAAATGATCAGCATGATAGCCAGGCAACTGGTATTGCTTAGAAGGAAATAAATATGACAGCTTCCATATCCCTCTCGCTTCAGTTGTGTCTTAAGCAATGAAAGGTGTTATGTTAAAGATATATTTTTATTTTGTCCTTGTCGGTCTCTACTATCAGGACATGCTTTCTTGTCATGTAGCCCCTTTAACCACTTGCCGACCGCACACTCATAACGTGCGTCGGCAAAGTGGCAGCTGCAGGACCAGCGACGCAGTACTGCGTCGCCAGCTGCAGCCTAATTAATCAGGAAGCAGCCGCTCGTACGAGCGGCTGCTTCCTGTCAAATCACGGCGGGGGGCTCCGTGAATAGCCTGCGGGCCGCCGATGGCGGCTCGCAGGCTAGATGTAAACACAAGCGGAAATAATCCGCTTTGTTTACATTTGTACGGCGCTGCTGCGCAGCAGCGCCGTAAGGCAGATCGGCGATCCCCGGCCAATCAGCGGCCGGGGATCGCCGCCATGTGACAGGGGACGTCCTGTCACTGGCTGCACAGGACGGATAGCGTCCTGTGCAGCCCGGATCTCAGGGGGGGGAGCAGGTAGGAGAGGGAGGGGGGAATTTCGCCGCGGAGGGGGGCTTTGAGGTGCCCCCCCCCGCCACCCACAGCAGGCAGGAGAGATCAGACCCCCCCAGCACATCATCCCCATAGGGGGGAAAAAAGGGGGGCAATCTGATCTCCCTGCCTGCACCCTGATCTGTGCTGGGGGCTGCAGAGCCCACCCAGCACAGATCAATCAAACCAGCGCTGGTCCTTAAGGGGGGGTAAAGGGTGGGTCCTCAAGTGGTTAAATAAAGTTACCTGAATTTTCAGGAATATGGAGGAAGCTATTGCTAACTCCCTTTTGACAGTATTACTTGCCCTGTACTTGTTAGGGCTCACTTCCACTAGAAGCCGCTGCCATTTTTGGGATTTGGCTGCGGCTGCCGTTTTGCAGCCTGAATAGCTAATGCATTCCATGCACGGCTATAAGGATTGGGGTGCGTGCTGCAGAAATCTGCATCATGCCACCCAGATTTTGCATGAACACAATCTGACTGCCATGGACTCATTTAGGTACTAAAGGTGCCCATACACGGTACAATAAACAAAATGTATTCGACCAAAACATTCAAATTGAAAATAATCTTTTTTTTTCAATCAAGAAAAACAATTATCCCATTTTTTCAATAAAAATCCGATCGGACATGTTGGAAAAATCTGTATATTCGATCTAACGGAATAGTCAAACAAAATTACCTAAATGAAAAAATTGTACCATGTTTGGGCACCACTAAGCAGACATGCCGATGGCCTTTTACAATTTCTGTATTCCTTTTCTATGGCCCACTATAAGTTGTATGAGACCAGAGAATTCTATTGATCATTTATGCTGTTCTTTCAGACAAAAAAAAAATGTTTCATGTAATCTTTATCCAGGACATACTATAGCAAGATGATGATATTTCCTCACATTACTTTCATATTTTTGCAATCCCTTAGGAGGAGATGTCTGAGATATATTTTAAAAGACCATTGCATTAGTAGGAAACACACACACATATATACATATATATTTATACATTTTCCCATATGAGCCTACTTTACCAAAAAAATCTTAGAGTATGGAGACACGAGGCAGAATCGCATAAGCATTTTTCAAAGCACATACTGAAAAACGAATATGTGATTCTGCTAGTGTGTTCCTACCCTTAAAGTATTCCTGATGTCAAGGGGACAAAAGATAGTTTTAGGCCTCTGGACAGCGGCGGGTCCTAAAGACATTGAACCCAGCCGTTTGAATGTGTTTCTTCAGCCAGTGAGCGTTGCTCTGGACGTATCCATGCTTTGCACAGCCTCAGTAGAAAGAGGGTGTTTGTGCGCGGCTTTTCCTCTATGCATGAGCAGCTTCCTTCTGCTGGGCCTGAGCGGCACTTGCGCAGTATCGCCACGCTTGTCCATGGCCACACTCACACTTTGAAGACACCAAGAGATCCAGCATGGGAAAAGTCAGGATTACTTTAACATATTTTTGTAATGGTATTGTGGACTATATGAAGCTAGAGGTTTTTTAACTACTTTAGCATATGTGGGACAGCTTTCCTATGCTTTCGCCTATGCCAAGAGAAAGCTTTCTAAGTGACCATACAAATAAATAAGTTACGTTTTATAGCTAAGCTTGCCTGAAGGATCTAGTACAGGGGTAGGGAACCTATGGCTCGGGAGCCAGATGCGGCTCTTTTGATGGCTACATCTGGCTCACAGACAACAGGGATATGAGCCCTCTGCTGCGCATGCGCACTGTCCCAGTTTGAATCATATTCTTTAGCTCTCACGGAATTACATTTTAAAATTTGTGGCGTTTATGGCTCTCTCAGACAAAAAGGTTCCTGACCCCTGATCTAGTATAATAATAATGTCATGTTCAATTCCTAGGTTGTTTCTGAGCTTCCCCCAGACCAAGACCTACTTCAGTCACTTTAATCTGAGCAAAGGATCAGCTGATGTCCAGAACCATGGTGGCAAGGTCCTGAGTGCCCTGGTAGATGCTGGCAAACACCTGGATGACCTGAATGGTGCCCTGTCCAAACTAAGTGATCTCCATGCCTACAACCTGAGAGTGGACCCCGGAAACTTCAAGGTAAGACTCAAAGCTAAGCTGAAGAAATATTCGTTTTTCAACTTTATTTTATTGTGTATTTCTCAACAGAAACATTAAAGCCCAAGTTCAGGAATGAATGATGTTTAAAATGTTTGTAGTTTTTGCAAAATAAAAATGGAAGATGCCGGCTAGATCAATCTACTCCTCGGTTACTTACAGATACCTGCTCACTCCCTTTGGGTTTGAAATATTCCCCTATTAATCACATGGGGATGAAATAAATTTCTCAGTTTGCTGAGTCCATGACTCCCTACAAAATAATGACCTGTTATGGTTGCCTATAAGATGTCCTCTATAAATAAAATCCTGCTTCAAAATGATTGTCATGTGACCAGAGGCAGCAGAGCTGAAGGTGACAGCAGCATGCTGTGTTTCTGAGGCATGCTATTGCTTGGCTCTGCATCTACTTTCTGTTGTGACTACATGGAGGTGTGGTACATACTGACCTCTCTCAGAAGATTACAGATGATATTTGTGAGGGTATCTAGTGTAGAAAGTGACTGGTGAAGGGACTCCTAGTCAGGTGGCTCTTTAACATTTATTTGTCATGAGTTAGTGAGGAAGCTTCATGGGTGTCAAATTCAATCAGGTAAGGGGTCAAAATCTAAAACATAGTTTAAGTGGTGGGCCAAATTGTTTATTAAGATATAACATTTAATAAACAGTCTCAAACTAAGTGGTGTAACTATAGCGACCGTGGGGGCCCAATTCCTCCTCCTTCTGCAGAGTAGCTCAGTGGAGCAGTTATATAACTTCTGCAGTGCAAATTTAGCTCTCTCGAAAGCTACACGCTCTATGCTGCATACCTCTCACTTTAAATGAATGTCACGTGATCAGAAGCTGGAGGTATGGAAGCACAAAGCGTGCAGCTGCTGGGAAGGACAGAAAAGCCCTGACGCATTGCTGAAACAGGCAAATATGACACTGCTCTGCTGTGCTACTCTGCAGTGTGGGGAGAGTGTGTGTGTGTGTGTGGGGGGGGGGGGGGGGGGGTTGACACCTGTGTTCTACACAGATATAAACAGCCCTGTTACTGAGTGTCACCTCAGTAAACATTTGCACCTTGGGGGAAAATGGTACCACATTATCACGAGGAATATTCACAGATTAATAATTAGAATACTTGTTCCTGAATCCTATACAAATGTCATTTTTTAATACAAATACTGATATTGTAAGTGGCATAGGTGATATACTGACTGTCTTGTCTCTCCATTACAGCTGCTGTCACACTCCATCCAGGTTACATTGGCCGCTCACCTCGGAGCTGAATTTGATGCCCCATCCCAAGCAGCTTTGGACAAGTTCCTGGCAGTTGTGTCTAATGTGCTTACTTCCAAGTACAGATAAATGTATTACATACTAGTATTATCATTAAAAAAACCAATAAACATTGTTAACATACCAGCAATGTATCAGAACTGAATCTTTTCATTGAAAACTTACTGATTAGCAATCGCAGCCATTTTATTTATCTAAAATGAGTGAGTATGAGTGTGCCATTGATGATGCATCTAATGACTGATACAGAACAACATGTAACGATGGGGACACACTATGAGATTTTCTGGACGATTTACTGACAGATCCTTTCCAACATGTGCGATTTGCTTTCCGATCGATTTACGAGCATTTTTCAATAGATTTCCGTTAACTTTAATATGAAATCAATTGGAAAATGCTCGGAAATCGATCGGAAAGCAAATCGGACATGTTGGAAATAATTGATCTGTCAGTAAATCATCTAGAAAATCTCATAGTGTGTACCCAGCATAAAGGGACCTGATCCGATTGTTGGTGACCAGATGTTGTATTGTTTATGGTCATGGTGGAATAAAACGTACCACTTATAGAGCATTTTGGTGTGAGCGCCTGTTAGATTATTGGACTTGACTTGCTTTGGACCCGCACTTACCAACAATACATATGATGATCTTCCATGCTATTGTATGCCTTGACTAACCCTACCACTTTTTGTCCGATTCAATTCATTAATTAGATTCTATTCGATTCAATCCGACATGTCCGATCGGGATTTGATTCCATTTGCCATTGTTTTGCAATGGCAAATTGAATTGAATCAAATCCCGATCTGACATATCGGATTGAATCGAATCGGACAAAATATTGTATGGTGTAGATGGGGCTAAAGGGACCCACTGTGGCCCCAAAATGATTGTTGGTGATCAGATGGTTGTATGGCTTATGGTCATGCAATAAAGCTCACTGTTTATAGAGCATTTTGGTGTGTGAACTAGTTGGATTATTGGACTTAACACAAAACAACAGACTCTGCTTATATTACCTGACACAGATACTACCTCTAATACCTGACACAGAACAAAGGACGCTGCCTATAATATCTGACACAGAAACACCTTACCTGGCTCTAACACCTGACACATTACCACAGAAGCTGCTTCTATACCTGAAAAGCAACTACATTACCTGCCTCTTGTACCTGACACAGAACTACATTGCCTGCCTATAGTACATAACACAGAATCACATAAGCTGCCTTTACTACCTGACACAGAACCACCTTACCTGTCTGTAATACCTGACACAGAACCACATTACCTGTCTCTAATAACTGACGCATTACCACAGAAGCTGCTTCTATACCTGAAAAGCAACTACATTACCTGCCTCTTGTACCTGACACAGAGCTACATTGCTTGCCTATAGTACATAACACAGAATCACATGAGCTGCCTTTAGTACCTGACACAGAACCACATTACCTGTCTGTAATACCTGACACAGAACCACATTACCTGTCTCTAATAACTGACGCATTACCACAGAAGCTGCTTCTATACCTGAAAAGCAACTACATTACCTGCCTCTTGTACCTGACACAGAACTACATTGCCTGCCTATAGTACATAACACAGAATCACATAAGCTGCCTTTACTACCTGACACAAAACCACATTACCTGTCTGTAATACCTGACACAGAACCGCATAAATTAACTCTAATAACTTCAGAATCACTGACACAGAACCAGTAGGAAGATCAGGTATTCTGACTGCCCTCTGACTTCACTCACTAAATGCTAACCACATTACCTGTCTGTAATACCTGACACAGAACCACATTACCTGTCTCTAATAACTGACGCATTACCACAGAAGCTGCTTCTATACCTGAAAAGCAACTACATTACCTGCCTCTAGTACTTGACACAGAGCCACATTACCTGCCTCTAATACCTGACACAGAACCACATAAATTAACTTTAATACCTTCAAAATCACTGACACAGAACCAGTAGGAAGATCAGGTGTTCTCACCGCACACTTCACTGACTGAATGCTTACTGAAGTGACTCAAAAAGTACCACTAAACTGGGATGACCTATAATAGAAACACTGCAAGAAATATCAGTCCTCTCAATCAGGCTGATGCCTAACATATGAGGAGACCTCCACTCTAACTCACAAAGATAGTCATCAAATGTACACAACACCTTCAAAATTATGAGATTATTGGTTTAACATTTCCACTGAAATATTAGCAAGCCCCTCACCCAGCAGCATGGTCAGTCAGCCTCATTGCAGTGGCCCTACGCCAACGGTGGATGCATTTTGTCCCTACACATACAATAAACCTGAGAGGAGCAGTACCTGAAGTTGCTCACAGGGCCATAAGCCCAAAATCTTGGGGGGGGGGGGGGGGGGGTTACAGACAGTTATACATGGGGGGGGGGTTGTGTACATATGCTGATTGTGAGTTTGAGCTGAGGTCCTGCTAAACTTTGTTCTAAACTGGGAACGCCTTGTATTTCCCCCCTCCTGCATACATACAGTAAATGGGTATCGTTAATAGTGAACCTGAAGTGCGGTTACTCAGGTTTGATACTTACAGTATATTCTGGCGTATAAGACTACTTATTAACCCTTAAAAATCATCTGAAAAGTCAGGAGTCATCTTGTACGCCGGGTGTTATTAATGCCGGATGATACGCCCTATCCTGTTACCGACTCTCAGATCTCGCTGCCGAGGACTGTAGTGAAGCGGCACACATATGTGAGATCTGAGAGGCAGAGAAGGAGGTAAATAGGATACAAGGGCAGGCCAGACGGGTGAAAGAGGCGTGTTTTATGAGTACAGCGCAATCTATTCTTCCATACCGCTCTGATAAACAGGGAGACAAGGAGAGCTGACCAATCCGCTTAGGGAGAGTTGACCAATCCAACCAGTCGATCGCCTATATACTGTTATATTCTGGTACCACATACTGTACAGTACAGTCAGTGGCATTCCTACTGTAGTGTGCAGGGGGGCATGGCGCACGGGGTGACAGACTGCTAGGGGGGTGTCACCACGACCCCCCACAGCAGCAGAGCAGGTCAGCAGGAGGGGGGAAGCAGCGCTAGAAGGAGGGGCAGTGGCGGCAGCGGTGGGGAGGGGGGAAATATTCCTCCCTCACCTAGGACCCCTCCTTCTGCCTCTCTCCCCCTCCATAAAGTAGCGGTGGCAAGTGCGGGCTCGGCGGCGGGGAGACATGCACAGAATTACTCACCACTTCCGCGTTCCAAGCGCCGGCAGCGTCATGTCGTCACAGATCTCCGCCTTCAAAGCTGCCCACTGTGCTTCCTGATTAGCGGAAGCACAGTGGGCGGCATTGAAGGCGGAGATCTGTGACGACATGACGCTGTCGGCGCTTGGAACGTGGCGTGGTGAGTAATTCTGTGCATGTCTCCCCGCCGCCGAGCCCGCAGTTGCCACCGCTACTCTATGGAGGGGTAGAGAGGCAGAAGGAGGGGTCCCAGGTGAGGGAGGCGGGGGGGATATTTCTCCCCTCCCCACCGCTGCCACCACTGCCCCTCCTTCTAGCGCTGCCTTCCCCCTCCTGGGGCATCTATACTGGGGGCAACTATACCAGCTATATTGGGGGCAACTATACCAGCTATACTGGGGGCAGCTATACTGGGGGCAACTATACTGGGGGCAACTAAACTAGCTATACTGGGGGCAACTATACTAGGGGCAACTAAACTAGCTATACTGCGGGCAACTATACCAGCTATACTGGGGGCAACTATACCAGCTATACTGGGGGCAACTATACTGGGGCAGCTATACTAGCTATACTGGGGACAACTAAACTAGCTATACTGGGGGCAACTAACTAGCTATACTGGGGGGCAGCTATACCAGGCCAGCTATACTGGGGGCAACTATACCAGCTATACTGAGGGCAACTAAACTAGCTATACTGGGGGGGCAGCTATACTAGCTATACTGGGGGCAACTAAACTAGCTATACTGGGGGCAACTAAACTAGCTATATTGGGGGGCAGCTATACTGAGGGCAACTATACCAGCTATACTGGGGGCAACTATACCAGCTATACTGGGGGCAACTAAACTAGCTATACTGGGGGGCAGCTATACTGGGGGCAACTATACCAGCTATACTGGGGGCAACTATACCAGCTATACTGGGGGCAACTAAACTAGCTATACTGGGGGCAGCTATACTAGCTATACTGGGGGCAGCTATACTGGGGGTAACTATACTAGCTATACTGGGGGCAACTATACTAGCTATACTGGGGGCAATTAAGCTAGCTATACTGGGGGCAACTATACTAACTTCATTGGGGCAACTAGTTTTACTGGGGGCAACTATACTAGCTTCACTGGGGGCAGCTATACTGGGGGAAACTACTAGCTATACTGGGGGCAACTATACTAGCTAATACTTTAAATTACAGTTAGCCCCGCCCTCATCCGGCCATGACCACGCCCATTTTTGCCGCAAAGCACGCCGCAGGTTGTGGCCACGCCCATTTTTAGGGGGGGGGTGTCTTTTAATACCCAGCACCGGGTGCCAAATGCCCTAGGTATGCCACTGAGTACAGTACCAGTATCTGTTCATACATAGCACCAGCATATGATGTTTTTTACATTTTTATTTGGTGTGTGTTGGAAGAGGGGTAGTCTTATACAGTGAGTATATCCTAAACTCTATATTTTAACTGGAAAAGTTGGGGAATCGTCTTATACGCCCAGACGTCTTATACGCCGGAAGATACGGTACTTTAGAAGAGGAAAGACTCTGGATACTATTGAGCCTTCACGTTCTTCCATGCTGGCCGTCGTTCCTGCCCTATGCCCGGTCAAATTGCTTTGACTCGCTAGGTTAAATAGCACTTAAGTAGTCTTTGGGGTAGACTTTGCATCCCTGAGAACTTCTACAGATGAGCACAGGCTTAGATCCACACAGGCTTAGATCCACACTATAAGCGCTTTTGGGAGCATTTGCATTAGATTAGCTTTTTAAAAATCGCTCTCATTCACTTTCATTAAAATCCAGGGCCAGATTTACCATAAGGCACTGTAGGCACATGCCTACAGGCGCATGATGATGGAAAGGTGGCTTACTCCCCTCCCTGAGTGCCTCCCTCCTGCCACATGCAGGGTCCTAATGAGAGTGTACATAAGAGGTTACTCACCTGGCTCTCTGCATTCCACTGACAAGATCGCAATTCAATCAGGGGCAACTCTAGCTACTAAATACTGAGGCTCTGCTAGCTACCTAATACTTGGGGGCACATGTAGCTGCTTAGTATTAGGCAGCCAGAAGCATCCTCAACATTAAGGGGCACCTGTAGCTACCTAAGACAGGCAAGGGAAGTACGAGAGAAGTGACAGCTGGGCCAGCACACTTGCAGCGCAGTTCAGCTGGGATTTGAAGGTTCATGGAGGGCAAAGTCTAAGGTGCCAGAACATCTGTGCCTATAGGCTCCTGTAAGGTAAATACAGGCCTGTTAAGATCGCAGTAAAAATAGCATAAAAATTGCGACCGCAGCAATTTTTACGCAATTTTTACTGCAATTTTAAGTGCTAAGAAAGCGCTAATCAAACGCAAACGCTGCAAAAAGCGCTTATAGTGTGGATCCGGTCTTAACTTGTGTGCAGCACGGATGCCAATAACAGTAAGGTAGGGGGAGGGTTGTGTGCCTTTGTTCATCTTTAGGACCTGAAGACCATATTTGTGCAAAAGACGTCTCTTCTCATGTATGCGAAGGAACATACAGGTATCACAAGGTATCCATTTTTCAAGTATGCAATCAGATCCATTGAGACAAATATTCTGGGTACTTCAAGAAGGGAGTGGTGGACTTTACATCAATATGAGACACACATGCCTGCAATCTAATTAACTCTCTATCAGTGATTATTCCAGATCTATAAGTATTTAAGGAAGATTACACATGCACAGTGCCAGATTTGTACTTTTTACCGCCCAAGGCCCACTGTCACCAGCCGCCTTCTGACCAACAGTATCTCAACCAACACCCCCCCCCCCCCCCGCCCCCTTGAGCGTAAGTAGGCAGATGTCCCCCACTTCTGTATAGCCAGTGGCTTCCCCCTTGCTTGCGGCATAAGTAGTCAGATGCTCCCCCCTCCTCTGCAGTACAGGTAGCCAGACCCATCTTCCCCCTTCCTCTATACATAGGCAGAAGCCCCCCCCCCCCCTATTTATAGGTGTCCAGATGCTTCCCCCTCCTCCCTTAGGTAGCCAGTGGCTTCTCCCATGCCGGCAATTCACATGTGAGAGATGTCGGCTGGAGAGGACAGATGCATGGTGGCGGCTGACGCAGAAGGTAGAAGAGGAAGCTCTTTTTTATTAAGCAAACATAGGATTTGTATCAGTTAGGGAATTGCTTTGTCTTCCTCAGATCAAAAAAACTGTGGTTGGGAAATGATTAAAGAACAACTGAAGCAAGACGTATATGGAGGCTGCCATATTTATTTCCTTTAGTCAATACCAGTTGCCTGGCTGTCCTACTGATCCTCCACCTTTAATGCTTTTAGCCATAGACCCTGAACAAGCATGTAGCAGATCAGATCTGACAAGATTAGCTGCATGCTTGTTTCTGGTGTGATTCAGACACTACTGCAGCCAAATAGATCAGCAGGGCTTCCAGGCAACTGCTATAGTTTAAAAGGAAATAAATATGGCAGCCTTCATATCACTCTCGCTTCAGTTGTCCTTTAAATCCTTGTGAACACATACTAGGATGAAGGTCCTAGAGGCTAGTGAAGTGTCTGTTACCATGGACAGGCAGGAGGAATGATGCACAGCGGACCAGCTTTTGGTAGGCAGAGTGATCTACACAACAATGTGCTCAGGAATTGGTTGAATGTCTAATGTCCCTTCCATAGTCCTGTACCTGTATTTTCCTTTGTATGCCTCCACCACTTTGTGGAGCAACAAAAGAACATTACATGCCAAAACTTGTTGATTAAAGGACCACTATCTTGAAAAAATGTAAAATTGATTTGTATACTTATGTGTAGTGTGATTTGACTTCTTAAAACGCAAGGAATTTGTGATAATTCAACTTTAAGTGAACATCTGTGGTTACCCACAATGCACCACTACTGAGTATGCAACTTATTTCTTTATGCCCCTGAAGCCAGGCTTACATCCAGAATCGCTGGTGTCTAGCACGCCTATAGCTTTACATTTTACATAGCCACACCAACCCCACATGCAGACAGCCTGTTTCAGACTTTTGGTCCTCCTCAGTGCATGGCAGGGATTGATATGGCTGTATGGGATAGGACTTGGACCAGTACAACAGAGTAACCAAGCAGCTCGGGGTGATCCAAAACCACTAGGAAAGTATAGGGGACTAAAAGAAACCAAAATAATTTGCATACTCAGTAGTGATGCATTGTGGGTAACCACAGATATTCACTTAAAGAGAATCTGTACTCTAATATTCTTACAATAAAAATCATACCATTCTATTCATTATTTTCTCCTGTGCCCCTCTGTGCTGTTTCTGCCACTCTCTGCTGCAATCCTGGCTTGTAATTAACAGTTTTAGGCAGTGTTTACAAACAAACTAACCAGCTTCTAATAGGCTCAGCTAAGCATAGTGTGTGAGTCATTCAGAGTGTGCAGGGGGCCTGCAGAGGGTGTGTATCGCTTCTACCAATCACAAGCAGCCCTGCACATTCCACACAATCAAGCCTTAGCCCGACAAACAGGACAGAGGAAAGATACATTGATTTATTACAGAGACAGTGCAGTTAGGACAGACTGCAGTAAGCCAGAGCAGATTAGAACAGGCATAGGAACTTATAGGATAGAAGAACTAAGGCTGAAAAATTTGTTACAGAGTCTCTTTAAAGCTGAATTATCGCAAATTCCTTCTGTTTTAGGAAGGCAAATCACACTAAGCATTGCTTTCTAGTAGGAGGGCTTTTCGGTCTCTATTAGTCCCCTATACTTTCCTAGTGGTTTTGGGTTACCCTGAGCTCTTTGGTTACTCTGTTATACTTCAGTGATGCTCCAAATTTGACTTGGATTTTAGCCGTGATTACATGTAGCATCTGTGATCACTGATTTGACTTTAGCGTTAATAGCAAAGCCCCCATACATGCTACAATCACCAAAATTGTATGGATTATAAAGGTGATCAGTGGCTACAACTTAAAAAAAATTCAAAATGAACATTTAGTTTTTGAGAAAATCGATTTTAAAGTTTCAAATGAAAAAAGTATTCGTGATTAAAAACCCGCCGACTTTTGCGGTTAATAGCAAAGCCCCCTTAAGTGATAAAAACAAAAAAACGAATTTGCCAGATATGTTAAGAAGAACAGTGGGAAAAAAAGAGGAAAACATTTTTTCAAAAAAAAATTTTTTTTTATAGTTTTTGAGAAAATCAACTTTAAAGTTTCAAAGGAAGTTTCAAAGGAAAAAAGTATACATGTAAATGCGGTAAATACATTAACTGTCATGTACTGCTTTTAAATGTATAATATTTTTCTTTGAAACTTTAAAATCGATTTTCTCAAAAGCTATAAGGTCTTTCTGAAAAAAAAAATCCCCTTGTTCCCACTGTTCTACTTAACATATCCTGCAAATGTGGTGTTTATAGCATGTAAGGGGGCTTTGCTATTAACCGCTAAAGTCGCGGGTTCTCAGGTAATAATCACGGCCGAGATCACGAGCCGGATTTGGACCCCGACAACGAGTGCATTCGGAACTGAATCTGTGTTAGAGAGGCGGTCATGAATTCCAGAACCCGATCTCGTGATCAGAGCCGGGACAAGGTCCTTCAGCACCCAAGGCTGAGACAGCAAAGTGCGCCCCCCATCCCTCCCACCCCAGCCGTCACACACTGATTGCTATTAGACTAAGAGGCGCCACAGGGCCCCCAAAATCCCCAACACCTTAATCTCTACTTATCTGGCTTGCAGTCACTGCTATGTATGCCCTTTTCTTATTTCTTTCTGCTTCAAACACAATTGGGAATGACAGCTGAATGAATTATGTGCCCCCCTCCTACACTGCGCCCTGAGGCTGGAGCCTCTCCAGCCTATGCCTCGGCCCGGCCCTGCTCGTGATCAGGAAAAACAGCTCTTGATCATGAGTTACCCGTGATCACAAGGCCCACAACAAACTAGCCACAATAATTTCCTATAATTTGATGGCAGAGGAAGGAGGTGAGATTAATGCATAAAATTATACTTACTCAATGGCTACCTTCAAAAGATCTGTAAAATCACCATCTGACAGCTATGCATTGAATCCCAAAACACTTCCTGCTATAGTTCACCACAGAGTGCTGGTAAGGGGTAAAATTCCTATTGTCTCTTTTGGATCCTGACTACTTCAAATGTATGGCGAGATTCATGTACTTGGTCCAGAAATTGTATTAGAACTTGATGCAGAGATGCCACCTGAAATTGTGTCTGACTTTCCAGCGTCATTCCCACCCAAATCTATATATTGATCTTTATTGAGCAAGAAGTTTTTAATCAGGATGATACCATTTATTGGCTCACTTAATGCCATAAAAAAAAAAAGTTGCATATTGTGGTGATGGTAGCAAAAAAAAAAAAATTTAAAAGGTATTATTTTTTATATAGGTTTTTTTTCTAGGTTTTTTCTACTTATATACATATTGTGGTGCAAATCGTGAACCCATTGCTACTCCCATCTACTGCAAGTAGAGGTCCTGTCCATTGCCACTCCCATCTGCTACAAATAGAGGCCCTGTCCATTGCCACTCCCATCTGCTGCAAATAGAGGTCCTGTCCAAAAGTAAAATAATTATGGGTGAAAATGAATTTCATCAGTCTAGTATCTGGCTTTATAGGTATGTCCAGACCTTGAAGGTATTTACGACAGGCCTGAATACCATCATCATGGGGGGTGTTGGTCTATACAGACTCCGTATCCATAGTGGCAAGAATGGAACCCTCAGGCACTGGGCCAATAGCTGCCAGCTATTGGCCCCATTTAAGTTAGCCAATAAATGGTATCATCCTGCTTCAAAACTTCTTACTTTTACTGATGGCTACCACAGTACAATACTCTACTGCTTTTCATTGAGCTTGACCAAAGCTTATTAGATTCATCAGGGTTGCAGAGTAGTCTAGGGGCCTGAAGCATGAAAGTTACAAGCCTTTTGTGCATCATGACCTAGGTTACTAAGTTTTGGAAATAATTAGTGAAGTAACCCACTAAAGGAAGGTGAAGTGTGTATTGTTCTCACACATTTAGTTCTTGGTGACCCTCCACACCTGATAAAAGTTCAAACCCTCCTCTGCTCTGCCCAGAGCGATAATTTAACAAATTGTCTGGAGTTCCATTTCACAATGAAATATTTACGTTAACAGAGAGAAGCCTCTGAATCAGTGGCGTAGCTAAGGAGCAGTGGGTCCCGATGCAAGTTTTACAATGCCCCCCCCCCCAAGCACTCTATACGTAAGAATTGATACGGCACACTTAAATCTGCCAAGGGCAACTACAATGTCAGAGGTGCAAGAAAAGGATGGGAAACAGTTTGTTAAGGATTACCACTATTCAAAATATCTATAGAAGTGATTATTATGAGCACAGGACCAATAGAGAGCTAATACTGTAGTTGAGGGAGGGCCCTTCGGGGCCCCTCTGGCCCAAGGGCCCCGATGCGGTCGCTACCTCTGCAACTTCTATTGCTACTCCCCTGCTCTGAATGTTCCAGAGGCTTATCCAATCATCATCAACCCTTCCACTGCCATCTGGTACCCTCTTCTTTGTGGTCACACTCCCCTCCATGTACAAGCCTGGCTGCACTGCACATGCACCAGTTGGGTTTTCGCCAGTGCAGTAGCAAGTAGCCACTTGTGCACCGAGGGAAAAGCTGTGCACTAGTGGCTCTGTGGTACTGTGTAGATGCGGTCCATACTTTGTGCCTGTAAGTACACAGAGAGGAGTGCGGTCATAAGCACCATATTGCACATTATCGTCAAATATTTTTAAAGGGCCCCAGTGCAGGAACGGAGGGGCATAAGAAGATTGAAAAAAAAATACCTACTTAGTTTCCCTGTCTGAGGTAAGTATGTGTTTTTTGTCTAATATTTCACTTAAGGGATGCTTTAAAGATCCTTTTTCAGTAAGAAACAATCAAGCAGATAAAAGGGATTTTCTTACTTTGATATAACAGTATTGCAGATAAGTTTTGAGTCTAACAGACCTTCTTCAGACTCTACATCATTTGTACAAAAGAAGTACAGTAGAGTCTGAAGAAAGGTTATTAGAATTAAAGTTTATCTACTAAATCTTTTTTAATGTCATTCAAAACCTGCGTTTTTTTTAATATTTAGTACCATATATTGTACATAGACATCACTTTTTAGTGAAATACATTTGTAATATAACAAATATTAGGTTTATCTAATCAGGTTATCTAATCTTTGTACATTTTCTACAGTAGTTTGTATAGTAAATGAAAGGCAGCAAAACTTCTGTATTGCTATTGCAGAATACTCAGTAAAGGTAGCGAGAAATTAACCACTTCCCGACCGCCCACTGCACAGAGGCGGCCGGGAAGTGGATCCCGCAAGGACCGCCGCATGCACAGAGGCGGCGGTCCTTGTACGGGCATGGGCGGAGCGATCGCGTCATTCGTGACGCGATTAGCCACCGGCGACTGGCTCCGCCCCCCTCGCGCTGTAACCCGCCGGCCGTTCGGAAGCGCCGGCGGGTTACTAGCACCCGGATCGCCGCATACAAAGTGTATAATACACTTTGTAATGTATACAAAGTGTATTATACAGGCTGCCTCCTGCCCTGGTGGTCCCAGTGTCCGAGGGACCACCAGGGCAGGCTGCAGCCACCCTAGTCTGCACCCAAACACACTGATTTCCCCCCCCCCTGCCCCCTGATCGCCCACAGCACCCATCAGGACCCCCCCCTGCCCACCCCCCAGAACACTGTTTGCACCCAATCACCCCCCCTAATCACCCATCAATCACTCCCTGTCACTATCTGTAAACGCTATTTTTTTTATGCCCTAAACTGCCCCCTGCTCCCTCCTGATCACCCCCCACCCCTCAGATTCTCCCTAGACCCCCCCAGACCCCCCCCTGTGTACTGTATGCATCTATCCCCCCTGATCACCTGTCAATCACCTGTCAATCACCTGTCAATCGCCCATCAATCACCTATCAATCACCCCCTGTCACTGCCACCCATCAATCAGCTTGTAACCTGCCCCTTGTGCGCAATCTGATCACCCACCCACACCAGTAGATCGCCCGCAGATCCGACGTCAGATCACCTCCCAAGTGCAGTGTTTACATCTGTTCTCTACCCTAAACACCCACTAATTACCCATCAATCAGCCATCAATCACCCCCTATCACCACCTGTCACTGTTACCCATCAGATCAGACCCTAATCTGCCCCTTGCGGGCACCCAATCACCCGCCTACACGCTCAGATTGCCCTCAGACCCCCCCCCCCCCTTATCAATTCGCCAGTGCATTACTTACATCTGTTCATCCCTGTAATAACCCACTGATCACCTGTCAATCACCTGTCAATCACCCATCAATCACCCCCTGTCACTGCCACCCATCAATCACCCCCTGTCACTGCCACCCATCAATCAGCCCCTAACCTGCCCCTTGCGGGCAATCTGATCACCCACCCACACCAATAGATCGCCCGCAGATCCGACATCAGATCACCTCCCAAGTGCAGTGTTTACATCTGTTCTCTCCTCTAAACACTCACTAATTACCCATCAATCACCCATCAATCACCCCCTATCACCACCTGTCACTGTTACCCATCAGATTAGACCCTAATCTGCCCCTTGAGGGCACCCAATCACCCGCCCACACGCTCAGATTGCCCTCAGACCCCCCCTTATCAATTCGCCAGTGCATTACTTACATCTGTTCTTCCCTGTAATAACCCACTGATCACCTGTCAATCACCTGTCAATCACTCATCAATCACCCCCTGTCACTGCCACCCATCAATCACCCCCTGTCACTGCCACCCATCAATCAGCCCCTAACCTGCCCCTTGCGGGCAATCTGATCACCCACCCACACCAATAGATCGCCCGGAGATCCGACATCAGATCACCTCCCAAGTGCAGTGTTTATATCTGTTCTCTCCTCTAAACACCCACTAATTACCCATCAATCACCCTCTATCACCACCTGTCACTGTTACCCATCAGATTAGACCCTAATCTGCCCCTTGCGGGCACCCAATCGCCCGCCCACACGCTCAGATTGCCCTCAGACCCCCCCCCCCCCCCTTATCAATTCGCCAGTGCATTATTTACATCTGTTCTTCCCTATAAAAACCCACTGATCACCTGTCAATCACCTATCAATCACCCCCTGTCACTGCCACCCATCAATCATCCCCTGTCACTGCCACCCATTAATCACCCCCTGTCACTGCTACCCATCAATCAGCCCCTAACCTGCCCCTTGCGGGCAATCTGATCACCCACCCACACCAATAGATCGCCCGCAGATCTAACGTCAGATCACCTCCCAAGTGCAGTGTTTACATCTGTTCTCTACCCTAAACACCAACTTATTACCCATCAATCACACCCTGTCACTGCTACCCATCAGATTAGACCCCTATCTGCCCCTAGGGCACTCAATCACCCGCCCACACCCTCAGAACGCCCTCAGACCCCAGCCCTGATCACCTCGCCAGTGCATTGCTTACATCTATTCCCCTCTCTAATCACACCTTGAGACACCCATCAATCACCTCCTGTCACCCCCTAGCACACCTACCCATCAGATCAGGCCCTAATTTGCCCCGTGTGGGCTCCTGATCACTCGGCCAAACCCTCAGATCCCCCTCAGACCTCCTTCCGATCACCTCCCCAGTGCATTGATTGCATCTATTTTCCCCTCTAACCACCCCCTGAGACACCCATCAATCACCTCCTGTCACCCCCCTAGCACTCCTATCCATCAGATCAGGCCCAATACAACCTGTCATCTAAAAGGCCACCCTGCTTATGACCGGTTCCACAAAATTCGCCCCCTCATAGACCACCTGTCATCAAAATTTGCAGATGCTTATACCCCTGAACAGTCATTTTGAGACATTTGGTTTGCAGACTACTCACGGTTTTGGGCCCGTAAAATGCCAGGGCGGTATAGGAACCCCACAAGTGACCCCATTTTAGAAAAAAGACACCCCAAGGTATTCTGTTAGGTGTATGACTAGTTCATAGAAGATTTTATTTTTTGTCAAAAGTTAGCGGAAATTGATTTTTATAGTTTTTTCACAAAGCGTCATTTTTCACTAACTTGTGACAAAAAAAAAAATCTTCTATGAATTCGCCATACACCTACCGGAATACCTTGGGGTGTCTTCTTTCTAAAATGGGGTCACTTGTGGGGTTCCTATACTGCCCTGGCATTTTAGGGGCCCTAAACCGTGAGGAGTAGTCTAGAAAACAAATGCCTCAAAATGACCTGTGAATAGGACGTTGGGCCCCTTAGCGCACCTAGGCTGCAAAAAAGTGTCACACATGTGGTATCGCTGTACTCAGGAGAAGTAGTATAATGTGTTTTGGGGTGTATTTTTACACATACCCATGCTGGGTGGGAGAAATCTCTCTTTTAAATGGACAATTGTGTGTAAAAAAAATCAAACAATTGTCATTTACAGAGATATTTCTCCCACCCAGCATGGGTATGTGTAAAAATACACCACAAAACACATTATACTACTTCTCCTGAGTACGGTGGTACCACATGTGTGGCATTTTTTTACACCCTAAGTGCGCTAAGGGGCCCAAAGTCCAATGAGTACCTTTAGGATTTCACATGTCATTTTGCGACATTTGGTTTCAAGACTACTCCTCACGGTTTAGGGCCCCTAAAATGCCAGGGCAGTATAGGAACCCCACAAATGACCCCATTCTAGAAAGAAGACACCCAGGTATTCCGTTAGGAGTATGGTGAGTTCATAGAAGATTTTATTTTTTTGTCACAAGTTAGCGGAAAATGACACTTTGTGAAAAAAAATTAAAATCAATTTTCGCTAACTTGTGACAAAAAATAAAATCTTCTATGAACGCACCATACTCCTAACGAAATACCTTGGGGTGTCTTCTTTCTAAAATGGGGTCATTAGTGGGGTTCCTATACTGCCCTGGCATTTTAGGGGCCCTAAACCGTGAGGAGTAGTCTTGAAACAAAAATGACCTGTGAAATCCTAAAGGTACTCATTGGACTTTGAGCCCCTTAGCGCAGTTAGGGTGCAAAAAAGTGCCACACATGTGGTATCGCCGTACTCAGGAGAAGTAGTATAATGTGTTTTGGGGTGTATTTTTACACATACCCATGCTGAGTGGGAGAAATATCTCTGTAAATGGACAATTGTGTGTAAAAAAAAAATCAAACAATTGTCATTTACAGAGATATTTCTCCCACCCAGCATGGGTATGTGTAATATCTTCTATGAACTCACTATGCCTCTCAGTGAATACTTTGGGATGCTTTCTTTCCAAAATGGGGTCATTTGGGGGGTATTTATACTATCCTGGAATTCTAGCCCCTCATGAAACTTGACAGGTGGTCAGAAAAGTCATAGATGCTACAAAATGGGAAAATTCACTTTCTGCACCATAGTTTGTAAACGCTATAACTTTTACCCAAACCAATAAATATAGGCTGAATGGGTTTTTTTTAATCAAAAACATGTTTGTCCACATTTTTCGTGTTGCATGTATACAGAAATTTTACTTTATTTGAAAAATGTCAGCACAGAAAGTTAAAAAAATCATTTTTTGACAAAATTCATGTCTTTTTTGATGAATATAATAAAAAGTAAAAATCGCAGCAGCAATCAAATAGCACCAAAAGAAAGCTTTATTAGTGAAAAGAAAAGGAGCCAAAATTCATTTAGGTGGTAGGTTGTATGAGCGAGTAATAAACCGTGAAAGCTGCAGTGGTCTGAATGGAAAAAAAGGGTCTGGTCCTTAAGGGGGGGTAAAGCCCGCGGTCCTCAAGTGGTTAAAAAGGATGTCTGATTTTTATGTTGTTGAGTTTACATTGTGGTCTAACATCATGTATAATGGAATAATTCTAAATGAGTTCAAACGTATATTTCATTTACATTTCTAGGGAAACCCAAAGTAAGTAAGTAGACTGAAACATTATTTTGTTCATCTGAGTTTTACCTTGAAGTTTCCGGGATCCACTCTCAAGTTGTAGGCATGGAGGTCACTAAGCTTGGACAGGCAGCTCTCCAGGTTGTCCAGGAGGGTAGCTCAGAAACAGCCTAGAAATTAAACATGACATTGTAATATTGAACAACTGAAGCTTGGGTTTTAGCAAAAAAAAAAAATAGAAGAAGAAGAAGAATAAATAGAAGAAGAAGTCAGGTATGGCATTTCTTTAAGCCAAGTATTCTCTTAAAGTGACAAAGTAGAGGAATTTGGAAGCTGGCCTATTTTTATCCTTGTGAACAATGATGATTGCCTGCCTGTATTGCTGATCATTTGCCTCCAATACTTGAAGGGTGCATTCATACTATGCACATTGCGTTGTGTTATGTTGCTGCATGTGAACTCATGTGACCTCAGTGCCTATACAATTGTATGGACATGTTCGCATCACTGTGTTGTAATGGACCACGTTGTCCTAATGCACTTTCTACAGTGCATTTCTAGATAAATGTGTGCAAAAAGTCACACCTAACACAGCAATTGTTCATGTTCAAGCATACGATTAATAACAGACAATGGGTCTGATCCAATTTTCATATTTTTGCATCTGGGCACTTATTCAATTAACCTTTTTGTCACAAGTTAGCAGAAATTGATTTTTATTGTTTTTTTCACAAAGTGTCATTTTCCACTAACTTCTGACAAAAAATAAAATCTTCTATGAATTCCCCATACACCTAATGCAATACCTTGGGGTGTCTTCTTTCTAAAATGGGGTCACTTGTGGGGTTCCTATACTGCCCTGGCATTTTAGGGGCCCTAAACAGTGAGGAGTAGTCTAGAAAACAAATGCCTCAAAATGACCTGTGAATAGGACGTTGGGCCCCTTAGCGCACCTAGGCTGCAAAAAAAGTGTAACACATGTGGTATCACCGTACTCAGGAGAAGTAGTATAATGTGTTTTGGGGTGTATTTTTACACATACCCATGCTGGGAGAAATATCTCTGTAAATGGACAATTGTGTGTAAAAAAAAAAAAATCTAATTTACAGAGATATTTCTCCCACCCAGCATGGGTATGTGTAAAAATACACCCCAAAACACATTATACTACTTCTCCTGAGTATGGCGATACTACATGTGTGACATTTTTTTGCAGCCCAGGTGCACTAATGATCCCAGCGTCCTATGAGTACCTAGGATTTCACAGGTCATTTTGAGGCATTTGGTTTCCACACTACTCCTCACGGTTTAGGGCCCCTAAAATGCCAGGGCAGTATAGGAACCCCACAACTGACCTCATTTTAGAAAGAAGACACCCCAAGGTATTCTGTTAGGTGTATGGTGAGTTCATAGAAGATTTTAATTCTTTGTCACAAGTTAGTGAAAAATGACACTTTGTGAAAAAAAAACTATAAAAATCAATTTCCGCTAACTTTTGACAAAAAATTAAATCTTCTATGAGCTCATCATACACCTAACGGAATACCTTGGGGTGTCTTCTTTCTAAAATGGGGTCACTTACACAGGGGTTTACAAAGATAGTTGGTGTAATGTCTTTAAAAAAAAACCTCTACTCTCTAGCATACAAGTTGTACTCGCTGTGGGACCATCCCAACTTAACAGGTAATGCCTAATGATGTTGATCCAGGGATTTTATCTGATTGCCATCTGGAGTCGGGAAGGAATTTTTCCCTTTTGGGGCTAATTGGACCATGCCCTGTAAGGGTTTTTTCGCCTTCCTCTGGATCAACAGGGATATGTGAGGGAGCAGGCTGGTGTTGTACTTTATACTGGTTGAACTCGATGGACGTATGTCTTTTATCAACCAAAATAACTATGTAACAATTAGCCCTATAAGGGTTATAAAAACTGTTGTTTTATTGCCATTCTATAGTTGGTACAATGCTTAGTGTGAAAGTCCTGCAATGGGTACTATGGTACTATAAGATTCTTAATCTAATTAGTCTTTCTAGCTATTCTCTGTGAATTTACTCCATCTTGATATAACAACCTTATTGGGCTTATTGTCATTCCCTAACTGGGAATATTTATATATAGAGTGCAAATAAATTCACAGTTGAGCAGAATATACTGATTTGTGTGCGGCCTTTTGTAGGTAAGGCGGCCCAGACTTACATCAAAGGAGCCTATAGGCACAGATGTCCTGGCACCCTAGACTCCGCCCTCCAGGAACCTAAAAACCCCTGCCGAACTGCATCACACATTTGCTGGCTGGCCCCACAGTCACTTCTCCCTTACTTCCCTTGCCCATCATAGGCAGCTACAGGTGTCCCCTAGCATTAGGTAGCCAGAGGTACCCAGAGGAATTAAGTAGCTAGTGGAGTTCCCCAATGGAATGCCGAGAGCTGGGTGACTAACCTCTCATTTACATTCCATTCTGGAAAGGAGGGAGGGAAGAACAAGAGGAGGGGAGTGAGCGCCTATCCATTATGAGACGCCTGTGGGCCCGTGCCTACAGTGCCTTATGGTAAATCCAGCCCTGAGGTAAGGTGTATTGCCAGTGCTTGCACCTGTTTGATAGGAAGCAAACAGGGGATACCGCTCTATTGTACCGTGGCAGACAGTGCAGGAACACAGGCAGCCAGGCCCAGGTAGTCAAGATGTAAAGGAAGGAAGGTCCGCACCAATGTCTCCAAAATCGTTAAAATCGTTATATTTATTGAGGACGTATCCAGACAAGCAGAAAACACTTGACTAACATGTTTCGGACGCCAAGTCCTTAATCATAGACTATGATTAAGGACTTGGCGTCCGAAACATGTTAGTCAAGTGTTTTCTGCTTGTCTGGATACGTCCTCAATAAATATAACGATTTTAACGATTTTGGAGTCATTGGTGCGGACCTTCCTTCCTTTACATCTTGACCACCTGTTTGATACATGTATGCAAATACCTACTCAATTCTAGCTTTTGTATACTACTAAATGTTTATTAGGCTCTGATGCAGTATAGTATTCTTATACTTCTCACCTTAGGCGTGATTCAGATGCAACTGTCACTATTTCCAAGGGCGTGAGACTATGTAAGCATGCAAATGTTTATTCACATGATTCAGGTGTAAAAACTATGCCATGCTAAAGTTACCATAGCTGCAAATGGTCAGCAGGAAGTATGGATTTTTTCAAATTTGTTTTGGTGTTTGTTTCTCTTGATATAATTAGATTTGGGAGGTGTTTATAATTGAAAATGAAAGCAAATGTGAGAAGTGTTTTCACTTGCTCTACTTAGGTGAACATACATTTTGCTCATCTCATGTTGGAGAGAAACAGAGTGGCAATGGAATGAAAACAGATCTGATCGACTAGTGATGATCAGATCCGTTTTCACAGATCCGTTTGCCACTCCCATGCAGGTGTGAACCGGGCCTTATCTTTTTTCTTTTTTTTTACTTTTTCAGATTTGTTTATTTTTAAATCAGTGTGCCCCCTCAGCCTTTGTAATCCCTTATACTCCATGCAAGTTGAGATATGAGAAAAAAAGCACACCACTGATTCATTAATTCTTTAGCACTTTTTACTTTGAAGAATATGGGACAAAAATGTATTAAACAATGAAGATTTCCTCTCACATCATTCCAGGTAAAAAATATAGAATAGGATAGATAGATAGATAGATAGATAGATAGATAGATAGATAGATAGATAGATAGATGTTTAGGTTTTAAAATTCATGCTTTATTGAGATGTCAATGCCCTTTTGCTGTTATGGAATTTGTTGAGAAATAGAGGTTTCTGGTTTATCAGCACTTGGTCAAGCATGCAGAGATAGAAGCCAGGAACTTGTCCCAGGCAGCATGGGCACATGGTGTGAAGTCTTCTGGGAAGTGGACAGCCAGGACAACCAGGATGCATTCATTCAGAAGCTGCAAGAGATAAGACTTTGCTTTAATATTTAGTTAACTGTACTTTTGCCTAGAAATGATTGGTCATTACATATTCTTGCTCACTGATTAATGAAATGAATTTTTGTCCACTTTTCTACATATAAGGAACTGAGATTTGTATAGGGAAAAAGCATATTGTTTAGTTTAGCTGTAATTTCTGTGTCAAAGCACTCTGCCTTTGATTAGCTATAAATACTTGAAGAGTGGCAGTAATGCCTGGTACACACCATGCAATTTCCATCAGATAGATGGGTGGAATAAATTATTTCTGACATGCCCAATCAGACTTCTGATCATTTTTCTGATTGATTTTCTGATTCTGATTGATCAGAAAAACTATCGGAAATCCAATCAGACCTATCGGGAATAATCGATTTGACCCGTCTGATAGAAATCATGGTGTGTACCAGTCATAATGCAGGAAACTCTTCTTCACCAAAGCAAGGAAAACACGTCTTTCACCAATCTGAGATTACTTTTTTACATCTACAAAAATTAAAAGAATCAGTTTGATGGACTTTAGAGATTCCAAAAGATATCTGTACATGAATGGATGTTTTAATTATGGGTATACTATCCAAATTACAAGCATGTTTGTTGTCATCATTTATACGCCCACATTGATGACAAAAACAACCAAACATGATCATTCTATAGCATAAAATTTGTGTAGTAAAATGATAGCCCTAAGACCATAACCACTTCGCAACCAGACCTTTTTTCCACTTATTGACCAGAGCAGTTTTGACAGTTTAGCTATGTCCTTATTTAATCAGAAATAACTTTATCCCTACTTAGGACACAGAAATGAAATATATATTGTTTTTTTCAAGACTAACTAGGCTTTCATTGTATGCCATTTTTTCCCTCAAACAATTTTGTTTTCTATGAATTTTAATGGGAAAGCAAAGAAAAAAATAGAACAAACATTTCTCAGTTTTTCTAATTCCAGTTTAAAAATAAAAGTGCTACTGTAGATAAAAAACACAAATTTTGTTTGGCTATTCTTACTGCTTATAACAAAACTTAGATTATGTTCCGGTCACAATTTATGGGGAAGATATTTGATTCTGAAATAATGCTACAGAGTGTATTTTTCACTATGAAATGAGAAAATAAAAGTATTGTTAATAGTAAAAATCAATCTCATTAGCTCAGGAAACATATATTCCCATTCACCAATTAGTGCTGCATCAGATAGTGCCAGAAATGTGCACAGGAGCAAGCCCAATCCTGCACAGCACTGCTTCTGTACAAGTCAGTAGATTTTACTGACCTGTGGCTTAGATGAAGTCACAGAGGACATATATCTACTGACCTGTGGATAAAGTGGTTAAACACGGTTCTTATATTTAAATTTGCTGCCTCTAAGGCCCGGTTCACACTCGCGGTGGCCCTCCGGAATCGCCGTGCCGGAGCCGCACCGCCTGCAGAACGAACGGAACGGACGCACGGCATAGCAATTAAAGCCTATGCGTCCGTTCACATGGGTCCGTTCTGCAGAACCGGAGCCGGACCGGATCCGGGCCGGATCCGGACTCCGGCCTCCGTTCCAACATGCGCTATTTTTTCATCCGGCCCCTCCGGCAGCCGTATCCGGGGCGGAGCCGGACTGCACCATCCGGCCAATACAAACAAATGGGAACCGGAGGCCGCACAACACACTGGCTGAGAAATCCGGATGTTCTACCCCACTTCCTATGCGGATTTTTGCGGCGATATTGGCTGGGGACACATAGGCAAGCATTTTGGAGTGGAGCAGCACGAGCTGGAGGTGTTGGCAGGATGTTGGCAGCATGTCGGAGGTGGAGGTGAGTGCTAAACAGCAGAGGGCCTGATTCCACAGGTCCCCCTTCTGCTGACCTCCCAGACCCCAACATTTTTTTTTTTTTTTTACGTTAACTTTGCCAAACGGATCCGGATCGCATCCTGATTACCACCTGATGCAACCTGACCGGATCCGGATCGGATCCGGATCAGAACCGTACGGTTCCGATCCGGATCCGGTCCGGATCCGGTCAGGTCATCCGGTCCGTTTGGCAAACAACCGCTAATGTGAACCGGGCCTAAAGATGCATGATATAAGCAATACCATAAAACAAATGATAACTAGTAATTTAGCACATGGTGAAAAAATGTTTACATCTTAGTTTACCTGGTTTACCGTCAGTATTTTGTTATTACTTAGACTGGGCACCCACTACAGAATGCTAATCGCAAACGCAAATAATTTTTGCAAGCTGTTTGCACAGCTATTTAAAAGGGAATTTCTGAGATTTTTGAAGCAATTTTTTAACGCTTGCCTTTCCAGAGCGATTGTGATTTGCAAGTATTGCAAAATCGCTTTTGCATAGCAATTGCAAAGTGATTTTGCAGCAGTCTTATCTTTTGTATTAGAGCGCATCCTGTAGGCTTAATTTCATTGACTTTCATTAGCCTATCGCTTTTCAAATTGCCGGCAATCACCAAATTCCAAAGCGCAGCTAAAAGCGCTTTAGTGGGCTATGACCCTGAGACTACAATAGAAAAGGTTTACCGGCAAGATATGCGGTGAAAATATATGAAAAATGCAAGCCAACAATTAAACATTCCAAAACAGCTGATTTAGTAAATAATGGTGCAGTAAAGAGCGATGAGAAGCAATATGAGAATAAGCCATAGTTATTGAAGGCTATTGTTGTTCTGACCAACCACTAGCTATGCAAAAGATCTTCAGTTATCAGCATGAAAGATATTTCTTAACAAAACCACCTCCTGTGCCCTCATACAAAAAGATTTTTATTGGATGACAGCACAAGAAGTAGAAGACACCACATTGACTATGGCAACAGCACAACGTTGCCCAACTCGACTGAGCAACCGCCAGAACAATCAGTCAAGTTTCTACTGAAAAGTAAAACATTACTGTAATTGCGATTGGTTGTGAGTGATAAGCTTTTCTACTCTTGCTCCAGTTCTCTATGCACCTGTCTTGACAAATCAGCCTAACTGAATATGTGCATTGGATTATTTTGCACGGAGATGGTGCCAGTTAAAGGACCACTATTGCCTAAAATTAAAATGAAAAGTTTAGATGTATAAAATGTACATTTGACCCAGAATAAAATACACTATAAATGTATTTTTTCCTATGTTGCTGTCACTTACAGTAGGTAGTTAAATTCTGACAGGTCTGATAAGTTTTGGACTAGTCCATCCCCTTATAGAGAATTCTCAGCGTGTTCTTTATTTTCAAAAGAAATGAATGAATGAATGACATTTGCTCAGTCCAACTGGCAAAATAGTGTGCAAATGAGCTGGGAGGCTGGCTGACATCTTTGTACATATTTTTTTTACAAGGAGTGGTAAAGGAAATGCAGGAACCCCATATAGAAATGGACTTGTCCAAAAACTGTCAGATCTGTCTGCTTTTTACTAGTTAGTGCAAAAAATGATTAAGGTGACATGGTGCCTTAGGCAAGATAGCGTTTTTTGCCCACTCTCTCCAGGCCCTAGGTAACTGCCTAGAATTGCCTTGTGGATGATCCGGCTCTGGATTAGTGTGAGCGACAGCAAATAGAAAACGTAATTTATAGTGCATTTTATTCAGCGATAAATCTAGTGGTGTGTGTGTGTGTGTGTGTGTGCGTGCGTGCGTGCGTGCGTGCGTGCGTGTGTGTGTGTGTTCAGGTGTGTGTGTGTGTTCAGGTGTGTGTGTGTGTGTGTGTTCAGGTGTGTGTGTGTCTGTGCGTGTGTATATATTTACATGTCTTTTAAATCTTCATGATAGTGGTCCTTCAAGGAAGTAGGGAGCCATTACTAAGCCCTCCCCCATCACTAATTATCCTATAGTCTATTGCACCATATGCACTTACTACTGGGTTGTCTAAAAAAAAACGTACTTCCATCATTTGGTATGCAGTTTATATTATTCAGGACACCCCCGCCATTCCCAACATATGTAACAGTTCCAATCTGCAAAAGAGGCATATTGACCTGATCCCCTTCTACTATAGTACTAATACTCCACAATTGTGGTAAAATGAATATCTTACAGCAAAGTTCTGTGGATCCACTCTGTTGTGTGCATGCAGGTCCCTCAGGGCACTCAGGGCTTTACTCGGGTTGTCGATATGTTGGTTGGCAAGACCAATGGCTTTCAGCACCTTGCCTCCTAGGGCCTTCACAGCGGGGGATCCATGCTCCAGGTTCATCTTACTGAAGTATGTCTTTGTTTGTGGATAGCACATAAAAAGCCTGCAAGATATAAAGTGTCATTTAATCTCCAGTAGAATATGATATGGTTTACATATATAGTGAACAATTCCTGCCCTCTAGTGTTGTCCGGATCATGAACGATTCGGATCTTTGATTCGAATCTATTTTGTGAGTCGAATCATCCGAATCATCAAAATGAGTGATTCGGATCGGAAAAGGGGCGGGGCAAGGAGCGACACGCCCCCTCTCAGCGGGCAGCGGGGTCCTGGAAGCAGAGCTGAGATGGATCGCTCTGTTGGATGGGAGCCAGCCTTACAGGGAGACAGGTAGATGGGAGAGAGGGGACATGGGTGCCACTGCCAGATATGTGTAGAGCACACATACTGGCTATACGTGCTGCTCATTATAGGCTGTCTGTTCGTAGTTGTGCACAGTGAACACAGAAGCTTTTGGCTCAGCATAGCTCAGTAACTTTGCAGGCAATGTGATTGAAAGGCAATATGATCCTCCTGCACTCGCCCTAAACAGCTGCACTTATCTTCTGGGAATGCTTTCTTTCACTGTGCGACGTTTGCATTCAAAGTACACAGATGAGCATATAGGTGAAATACATGTAAAGCATATGATTGCAGCATGTGGGTATTGTGTGCAAGCAGTGGCGTAGCTAAGGAGCTATGGGCCCCCGGTGGAAGTTTGACATGGGGCCCCCTCAAGCACTCTATACATAACAATTGATACGGCGCACCAAAACTTGCCAAGGACAACCACAGTGTCAGAGGTGCAAGAAGGGGATGGGGAACAGTTTGTTAATCCTTATTATCATTCAAAGCATCTATAGAAGTGATTATTACCAGCACAGGACCAATAGAGAGCTAATACTGTGATAGAGGGTGGACCCTTTGGGGCCCCTCTGGCCCAAGGGCCCCGATGCGGTCGCTACCGCTGCACCCCCTATTGCTACGCCCCTGTGTGCAAGCAAACATTTCTGCTCTCTGCTCGTCCCTCCTCCCTTCTCTGTCCACTCCCTGCCCTCTGTCCATCTTCTCCCCTTCTCTGTGTGTCCACCCCCCTCCCCTTCTCCTGTCCACAGCAGGGAAAGACCTGTCCTGCTATTCATTTCACCCCCGAATGCTTCGGTAGTAAAATGATCCGAGATTCGGATCAAAGATCCCGATCTCTTCAATGATCCGATTCGAATCATCCGGATCATTGAAAAGATCCGAACTTCCCATCTCTACTGCCCCCCCCCCCCCCCCCCCCATCACGCATAGAGATTTTCCAACATGTCCAATGAAACATTCATTCGATAAAGTGCCAAAAAACGGATCAAAAGTGAATCCATGTTTGTGCATGGGGAATAGATGGCCGCCATTCTATTAAAGTGACTAGAGGACCACTATCCTGAAAAATTGTAAAGTTTAAATACAAACATATAAAATGTAGATTTCTCCCAGAGTAAAATGCACCATAATTTACTTTTCTGCAATGTTCCTATCACTTACAGTAAGCAGTAAAAATCTGACAGATCTAACAGGTTTTGGACTAGTCCATCTCCTCATGGGGGATTATTTATTTTCAAAAGCAATTACTGAATCGCAGTTTCTCGGTCCAACTCCCAAAATAGTGTGCAAATGAGTAGGCAGGCTGGCCAACATCTTTCTATAGGTCCTTTCCAAGTAGCGCTTTCGTAACGATTGAAGAACAAAAACTAAAATGTGCTTTCTTAAAACAGAAAGTATTGGCAATAATTCAGGATGGAGTGAGCTCCGAGATGTCTCTCAGTGCATCGCTGCTGAATATATGCAAATTACCCTTCACTGGGAGACATCTCGGAGCTCACTCCATCCTGAATTATTGCCAATACTTTCTGTTTTAAGAAAGCAAACTTTTGTTTTGCATAACATTTTAGTAAGAGGGCTTTTTGGTCCTTTGCAGCCCCTTATTTATTTATTGTATTTATAAAGCGGCAACATATTACGCAGCACTGAGCCCCTTACACACTCCTAGGAGTTCTGGTTCACCATGATCTTGCTGGGTACTCTGGGTACTCTTGCTGGGTACTCTGTAACTCTGTAAAAATTGAAGGAAATACTGAGAATCCTCCATGAGAAGCTGGACTGGTCCAAAACCTGTCAGATGTTAACTGCTTACTATAAGTGACAGCAACATAAGAAAAATGTCATTTACAGTGAATTTTAATCTGGGACAAACGTATACCTCAATTTTTCAATTTTTCATGATAGTGGTCCTTTCACATCATCATCTCGACATTGCTTTGAAAAATCGATACGTGTATGGCCAGTATGGGATCCAAGACTTTATAAACACATAAGAATAACATTTTTTGTGTGGCTATTACTTGATTACTAGAGACAAAGCTCACCTCTCCATGAGGTTTTCTCTTAAATTGACAAGGCAGAGGAATTTGGAAGCTGCCCTATTTATATCCTTGTGAACAATGATGATTGCCTGCCTGTATTGCTGATCATTTGCCTCCAATACTTGAAGGGTGCATTCATACTATGCACATTGCGTAGTGTTATGTTGCTGCATGTGAACTCATGTGACCTCAATGCCTATACAATTGTATAGACATGTTCGCATCACTGTGTTATAATGGACCACGTTGTCCTAATGCACTTTCTACAGTGCATTTCTGGATAAATATGTGCAAAAAGTCACACCTAACACAGCAATGGTTCATGTTCAAGCATACGATTAATAACAGACAATGGGCCTGATCCAATTTTCATATTTTTGCATCTGGGCACTTATTCAATTAACTTTTTCTCCAAGTTTCCTCCTAGGAGATAATTTTTAATCTTCTATTTAAAATAACTTTTCAGCACTTTGCAATTGAAAAAGGACCAAAAAGAAGGTGGAAAAGTATTTTCCAAAATGATTCTGCATATTTTCTTGCTTGCTGTTGGGGTTTAACCAGCCTGGCGGTATGGACGAGCTCAGCTCGTCCATCACCGCCGGAGGCTGCCGCTCAGGCCCTGCTGGGCCGATTTTCATCAAATAAAGTGCAGCACACGCAGCCGGCACTTTGCCAGCCGCGTGTGCTGCTTGATGGCCGCCGCTCTGCGGCGATCCGCCGCGAGCAGCGGCGAAAGAGGGTCCCCCCAGCCGCCTGAGCCCAGCGTAGCCGGAACAAAAAGTTCCGCCCAGCGCTAAAGGCTGGATCGGAGGCGGCTGACGTCAGGACGTCGGCTGACGTCCATGAGGTCACTCCGCTCGTCGCTATGGCGACGATCTAAGCAAAACAAGGAAGGCCGCTCATTGCGGCCTTCCTTGTTTATTCTGGGCGCCGGAGGCGATCGGAAGAACGCCTCCGGAGCGCCCTCTAGTGGGCTTTCATGCAGCCAACTTTCAGTTGGCTGCATGAAATAGTTTTTTTTTTATTTAAAAAAAACCCTCCCGCAGCTGCCCTGGCGATCTTAATAGAACGCCAGGGTGGTTAAAAGGCATTATATTGATAAGGTGTGAAAATATCGCCTAGGAGAAAACTTAGGAGAAAAAGTTAAAGGGACACTTAAAGAGGATCTGTAACATCAAAAGATCCCCTGGGGGGTACTCACCTCGGGTGGGGGAAGCCTCCGGATCCTAATGAGGCTTCCCACGCCGTCCTCTGTCCCACGGGGGTCTCGCTGCAGCCCTCCGTACAAGATGACGTCATTATTTACCTTCCCAGCTCCTGCGCAGGCGCTCTGACGGCTGTCGGCTCCGAACTACACGGAAATACCCGATCGCCGTCGGGTCTGCTCTACTGCGCAGGCGCAAGTTTCTGGCTCCTGCGCAGTAGAGCGGACCCGACTGAGATCTGGTATTTCCGTGTAGTTTGGAGCGGAAAGCAGCCACAGCGCCCCTGCTGGAGCCAGCAAAGGTAAATATTGATTTTACAGTCGGGCCTGTCGTCGGCTGTTCGGAGGGCTGCAGCGAGGCCCCCGTGGGACAGAGGACGGCGTGGGAAGCCTCATTAGGATCCCGAGGCTTCCCCCACCCGAGGTGAGTACCCCCCAGGGGATCTTTTTGAGGTTACAGAGTCTCTTTAAGGCTCGAAAAAAAAAAGCACCGGACAACTGCAGGGGGCTGGTGGAAGCCCCAGGTGAGTAAAAGTCTTTTTTTTTACCGAGCCTTAAGTGTCCCTTTAAGTGCATAAGGGTCAGTGACCCATTTTCAATAAACTTTTTCTCCAAGGTGATATTTTTATACCTTATCAATACAATGCATTATAAGTCACAAGCAAGAAGCAAACACATACTTATTTACCTATGTTTTGGTACTTTTGCAATTGCAGAGTGCTGAAAAGTTATTTTAAGTTAGGAAAGGTTGTGTTAAGGTGAAAAATTATCTCAGATGAGAAAACCTAGATGAGAATAAGGGCCATAATATTGATTCACAGAGCTTTTCTGTTGAATTATCTCTCCTTATTTATCTTATGCATTAGCTTTCCTTACAATTAAGGTGAAAAATAAGTAAGCTTTGTAAATAAACCCCATACTATGAACTTAGGCTAAGGGTGCGTACACACATCTAAATGTAATTGGCCAATTTTACCATGCCCATGTAGTATGAGAGCTTACTTACACAATCTGCTCATTGTATTCACAATCTAGTCGCTTCATACTACATGGAAGTGATAGAATTGGCCATTCATTGGCCAATCAAAATTAGACACAGACAGTCCCAGAATAAGGATGCAGATAAGGTGCACTTACTAATCTTCGACAACTCTACCGCATGCTTGTTTTGGGTGTGTGATTCAGACACTGCTGAAATGGGAAAGATCAGCAGGACAGATGGCATTGATATAAGGAAATAAATATGAAAGCCTACATATTCCTGACATTACAGTGTCACTTTGTTAAAGTAACAGTAAAATGCTGAAATTAGGCTCAGTAGGAATAAAAAGAAAGTAAAGCATGAAATGAATGCCTTTTATAACCTATACTGAAAATTAAACCTGTGCGTTTCTTTATCAAGCATGATCTTTTGCATTCCCAACTTCATTGTGCATAACCAACCTTAGTTTTCAATGAAAAACTTTTGAAATAGAATAAAGAGGATACCTTTCTAGTGCTTCACCGCCAAGAGCGTCCTCATGTCCGGAGGCTTTGCTCAAGATAGCCTGAATGGCAGCCTTCTCAGCATCAGAGAAAGTCATTTTTGCTTCTGTGTTGTTGCCGGTAGTTACAGAGAGAGATGCAGGATAGTTGTATTGTTCTGCTCTGCACTCTCCACTTTTATAGAGAGAAGGGCAGCAAGACCTCCCATGTCCAGTGAGCAGATAGAAGATACACCCAAAGGAAAACTGCAGCTCATGTACAACTGTGTGACCATTCAGCATCTTACAGATTGCTGACCTCTGGCTTCTACAATCTATTTAGCCCTAGTTAACCACATCTACTGACATGCTGCTATGTTTTATCTTCTTCCAATGAAAAAAAAAAGCTACATAAGAAAAGCATTGATCGATGAAAATGTGAAACATATTTAATAAAACTGAGAAGGAATTTATTGTCTCCTGTAAAGTGCGTATGGTAAAACCTTATATTTATATAAAATTCCTTTGTACTGTCTGCTTTTGAATGGCCTTTGTTGACTGCTCAAGTCCTTTATGTGGGTAGTCACGTGCAAACCAGAACAACCTCATGCAAGGTGATTAGACTTTTCAGGGGGTATCTCTAAGTATATTATTTAAAAGAGAAGAAGGATAGATCATCAAGCATGTTGATTTTCACTGCCCTGTTTACAGAGTAATATGTTTTTACATGGAGACCTCTGCTAATGATCTCAGCATCCTGTCATGAGATTGGCTCACAGTGATCATGTGGTCAAGAGCCAATGAAATCGACTCCGGACCGGCTGAGGGAGCTCTGGGCGTGGGGGCTGCAGTAGCGTGATTGACGGCAGCGGTAGGGTGAGGCAGGCTAATTGAAATCAATGACCTGGTCGGGATAACAGGTCCCAAACAGGGCATACATTTCAATTAGCATGGTCCTGAAACGGTTAAAGACTGGGTTCCACAGCTCTCCCAAGGTTGATATATGTTTTATTACTGTATTTTTACATTTAATACAGATATCATAGTATGTATATAGTGTTGGGTACAGTAATGTATTATCTAGGCCTATTTTTACCATTGACTCTCAAGCACATTTATCCAGCATTAGCCGATCCCCATCGGTGCCAAATAATTGAGACTTTACTGCAAATCATCACATAGGCCTAAATACAGGTATTAATTATTTGATTTGATAATTATATCAAAATATGACTTAATACCATTGTAAAATTCATACTCGCACTACAGTTTACAAAGGTAGTTGGTGTAATGTCTTAAAAAAAAAACTTCTACTCTCTAGCATACAAGTTGTACTCGCTGTGGGACAATCCCAAGTTAACAATTAGCCCTATAATGGCTAACGAGCAATTAACAATTAGCCCTATAAGGGGTACAAAAAAACCTGTTGTTTTATTGCCATGCTATAGTTGGTACAATGCTTAGTGTGAAAGTCCTGCAATGGGTACTATGGTACTAGAAGATTCTTAATCTAATTAGTCTTTCTAGCTATTCTCTGTGAATTTACTCCATCTTGATATAACGACTTTATTGGGCTTATTGTCAGTCCCCAACTGGGATATTTTTATATATATAGCGCAAATAAATTCACAGTTGAGCAGAATATACTGATTTGTGTGCGGCCTTTTGTAGGTAAGGCGGCCCAGACTTACATCAAAGGAGCCTATAGGCACAGATGTCCTGGCCCCCTAGACTCCGCCCTCCATGAACCTAAAAACCCCTGCCGAACTGCATCACACATTTGCTGGCTGGCCCCACAGTCGCTTCTCCCTTACTTCCCTTGCCCATCATAGGCAGCTACAGGTGTCCCCTAGCATTAGGTAGCCAGAGGTACCCAGAGGTATTAAGTAGCTAGTGGAGTTTCCCCAATGGAATGCCGAGAGCTGGGTGACTAACCTCTCATTTACACTCCATTCTGGAAAGGAGGGAGGGAAGAACAAGAGGAGGGGAGTGAGCGCCTATCCATTATGAGACGCCTGTGGGCCCGTGCCTACAGTGCCTTATGGTAAATCCAGCCCTGAAGTAAGGTGTATTGCCAGTGCTTGCACCTGTTTGATACATGTATGCAAATACCTACTCAATTCTAGCTTTTGTGTACTACTAAATGTTTATTAGGCTCTGATGCAGTATAGTATTCTTATACTTCTCACCTTAGGCATGATTCAGATGCAACTGTCACTATTTCCAAGGGTGTGAGACTATGTAAGCATGCAAATGTTTATTCACATGATTCAGTTGTAAAAACTATGCCATGCTAAAGTTACCATAGCTGCAAATGGTCAGCAGGAAGTATGGATTTTTTCAAATTTGTTTTGGTGTTTGTTTCTCTTGATATAATTAGATTTGGGAGGTGTTTATAATTGAAAATGAAAGCAAATGTGAGAAGTGTTTTCACTTGCTCTACTTAGGTGAACATACATTTTGCTCATCTCATGTTGGAGACTTTTGTTAACTCAGTACTTTATTTTCTACTAAGACCCGGTTTAAAGGTTTACACTGGTGGTAAAATACGGTCCTTTCGTGGATCGGAACGGAACGGATCCAAACGGATGCGGGTGGATCAAATGTTAACCTATGGATCCGTTCACATCCATCCATTCAAACGGATCCATTTTGCGCCATCTGCTGCAGCAAGTTTGCTGCAGCACCAATTTTTCCAGACAAAGAATAAAAAACAATTGTGCTACAAGCTCACAGTCTCTTAAGATGAAGAAAACTTCCAGGTAATCTCCAGGACAGCTCCTCCACTGCCACTGTGTCAACTCTTAAAAGACAAAAAAGAGTTCCATAGGGTAGTACTGTCAGGCTCAGGCTTCCCCTTCACCAGCAATATGCACCAGAGTGATTTCCACACCCAATTTACAGGCACCAAGTGAGTGTAAGGTACCCCCCCAAACAGCCCGCACTCACCCAGTTAACCTCTTCAACAAGAGGTATATATAAGCGCTCAGGGGGGATCACAACATCTGGTTCATTAATCAGCCTTAAGGTGGCCACTAATGATCCAATCTTTTTCATCCAATCTTACCATTTCTATGTAATATAAGGTAACTGCCTTCAGTATATTCACTCAATTTACCCTTCTACTGTTTTTGCACAGCCTATTCTACAGAAACAGCCCTCACCAAAGTGGTCAATGACCTTGCCCTTGCCAAAGCCGAAGGTAAATACTCCATCCTGCTCCTCCTGGACCTCTCCTCGGCATTTGACACTGTCGACCACTCCCTCCTCCTCCACTCCCTGAAGCTAATGGGCATTCAGGACCTGGCCTTAGCCTGGATCTCCTCCTACCTCTCCAACCGCTCCTTCACAACATTTTTCAATGGCTCCTCATCCACTCCTACACCCCTCTCAGTTGGTGTTCCTCAAGGTTCCGTCCTAGGACCACTACTGTTCTCACTCTATACTGCCTCAATTGGCAAAATCATCTCCTCCATGGGTTTCAATTACCACCTGTATGCCGATGACACCCTGTAACGATCGGTGTCAGCAAGAACTGATTTTCTGATTATTGGTGATCTGCAGTATCACCAATAATACAGATGTTATACCTGATTATGTGGTGATCTGCAGAATCATCAATAATGCAAGACACAGGACACCCAGGTGTAAGATAAGTGTTTGGTGCAACAGTAAATATAGATAGAGATACCCACTATCCCAGAAGAGCTGGTAAAAGGAGGTATCTCTAAAGAGCACTGTAATCAGTACTCCAGCAGGGTGGAGACACAGATGAGTTAGTGATAGGTTCACCCGAGGAGCGGGTGATGCACAGTAAGACAATGTATACTGATCACTCGTGGAGCGAGTGATTCAGACTGTACTGCAGCAGGTGATCACCTGAGGGGCAGGAGATCCAGACAGTACCGCGTAGCTAGTCACCTGAGGAGCAGGTGATTAAGACTGTATTGCAGCTATCTACCTGAGAAGCAGGTGATTAAGACTGTACTGCAGCTATCTACCTGAGGAGCAGGTAATTCAGACTGTACTGCAGCTATCAACCTGAGGAGCAGGTGATTCAGACTATACTGCAGCTATCAACCTGAGGAGCAGGTGATTCAGACTATACTGCAGCTATCAACCTGAGGAGCAGGTGATTATTGAACTGAGAATCCCTCACCAGAACTAAGCTCACTGGTGAGGGCAGAAGAGTCAGACAAGCAGGTTCGGCAACACACGGACAGATACACACAAACAACCTTGTGAGGAAAGCCACCCCTTTAAATGTCAATAGGTGCAACTTGTAAAACAAGGAGCCCGTGGCCCAAAAACAATTTCAGCAACAATTCCATATAAAGGACCACCGTCTCAAAGCACATACAAAAACAATTTAATTTCAGCCTTGGCTACATGAAAATCGCACAACATGATTAAAATCACCCACAACCTTAAAAACAACAGTACCTGGCCAGGATATGCGCGCTTAATCTAAGAGGGACAAGATCCGGTTTTATGCAAGGTGAAATCGCCCAGCCACAGCCTATGCAAAAATCACCCTGCTACCACGATCTATTTGTCCTCAGCCACCACCTGAACACCGCTCACACAGTGTGATGATCCTATTTCCGGCTTCCCATAGCTAATGAGGCTAGTAGCTGCAGTACTGTGTAGCCTTTCCGATTTAACTGATGGTATTTGGCATAAGACTGACAATCCATACGATGGCATATGCTGGCAGGGGGTCACAGTAAACAAATGAGCTTCCACAACATGGCGATATCTTGGGGCTATCAGCCTATGATACTTGCGCACAGTAGTTGGTGAGCTCCAGCTCACAGGGCCCTCCGTTTTCCGCAATGCACTGGATATGTCCGATTGTCTCTGCTGCTATATTGGATGAAGAGATCAGCCAATTCCTGGGCCGAGGGGAGTCCTTTCAATGGGACGAAATGAGCCATTTTACTGAACCTATCAACTACCACCCAGATGACCGTCTTGCCCTCAGACCTGGGGAGTTCTCCTACAAAGTCCATAGACAAATTAGTCCATAGTTCACTTGGCACCGGCAACGGTTGTAGCGTACCTACTGGTGCTTGACGAGAGGGCTTATTTCTGGCTCACACAGAGCACTCTCTTACAAACTTTTTGCAATCAAGTGCCAAAGAAGGCTACCATACACATCTGGCCAGTAGATCCTGATGAGTTCGAGCAGCCCCGGGATGCCCTGCATTCTTATGGGCGTGAAACAACTGTAGAAGTTGTAAGCAAAAGGGAAGTGGCACAAACATTACCCCCTCAGGCTTCCCTTCTGGGATATCCTGCTGGTAGGGCCCTAAGGTAAGCGCCCAATCCTGCCAGGTTTCCGTGGCGGCCACCACCAATCTTTGAGGTAAAATGGTTTCAGGGGTTGCTGGCTGAACTGTCTCGGCCTTAAAGCACCTAGATAATGCATCTGCTTTGACATTCTTACTGCCTGGAGTATACGTTATAATAAATCTGAACCTTGATGTAACGGTTTGGTGCCGCAACTCAGATGTCTGATTATTTGGTGATCTGCAGAATCACCAATAATGCAGACGCTATACCCGATTATGTGTGATCTGCAGAATCACCAATAATACCAGTATAGCTACAAGGATGATATAAGTGTTGTGCTTGGTGCAACCGTAACTTTAATAGTTATTAAGGCCTTACCAGAGGGGCCATAGTCCCCAACAGTCCCGATTTGATCGGGACTGTACCGATTTGGGGGGCCCCTCCCGCCATCCCGCGCTACCCCCCTTCTGTCCCGGCCGCTGGGCAGAGAGAAGGAAAAAAATTGATCGAGGCACCAGCCCCGGGGATCTGCATGCGGGATGGATTACCGCCGCTATTTATTTCTCCCTCCCTCCTTCCTAATGTGTCCCCCAGTGTCCCCGGCTTCCCCCCGCACAGTAATATGGGCAGCGGAGCGGGCAGTGAGTCTTACCACTGCCTCTTCGCTGCGTACTGGGATCTCCTCTGATCTTCTCGCTTCCTGTGACGTCACAGGAAGCGAGAAGATCAGAGGAGATCCCAGTACGCAGCGAAGAGGCAGTGGTAAGACTCACTGCCCGCTCCGCTGCCCATATTACTGTGGGGGGGGGAAGGGGACACTGGGGGACACATTAGGAGGGAGGGAGAAGGATAATGATGGCGGCGGCGGCCATACATGCCGCATACCGGGCGGGCTGGTGCCTCGATCGGCTTTTTTTCCCCCCTCTCTCTGCCTGGCCACCCCCCTCCTCCTCCTCACCACCACCACCCCGGCACCCTCCCATTTGGGAGTAATTTAATAACAAAATTATTTTAAAAAAACAAAACTTTTTTTTCCCCCTGGGGTGGGCGTGACTAGTGGGTTGGGGGCGTGGCCAGGGGTGTGGCCTAATTGTCCCGTTTTGGGACATTGAAATGTTGGGAGGTATGAGAGGGGCTGGTAAGGCACTATCAATACACAGACTGTACAACTATGAACAGACCTTCCCAGAGGGCTGGAGAAGGTACCAACAGAGAGAATACAGAGATAGACTGACTAGTCCTTACCAGAGGAGCTGGCAAGGAATTCGTTAATCAGGTAGCAAGAAAAGCTACGCTAGACCTTTCCAGTGGAGCTGGAAAGGTGATACAAGTGACTCGGATAGTTTTGGCTAAACCTTCTAGAGGAGCTGGGAAGGTGCTATCAGTCACTAAGCAACACCTCACCAGTGGAGCTGGTGAGAATAATGAATAAATAATGAGTGCTCATCAGTGGAGCTGATGAGCCTCAGAAATCAATCAAGCTAGGCCCCTTCAGAGGTGCTGGCTGGCACTAGCTGAAACTAATAAAGGCTAGGCCCCTTCAGAGGTGCTGGCTGGCACTGGCTACAAGGCACTACTAAATATGGCCAGACCTCCGGAGGTTCTGGGAATGTACTAACAGATACGGTAACTGTATAGTTTGGCTAGACCTTCCCAGAGAAGCTGGCAAGGTACAATAATAGAGAACAGTAACTAATAGTTTGGCGAGACCTCACCAGAGGGGCTGGTGAGGTTCTATCAGTACGTACAGGAGTACGAGCCCCAGCAAGCTGGAGACGCAGATACTGTGGAGATAGAATCTCCCGAGGAGTTGGTGATTCAGACTGTACTGCAACCTAGTGATCACCTGAGGAGCAGGCAATTAAGAGTGTACTGCAGCCTAGAGGACACCTGAGGAGCAGATGTTACAAACAATATGGTAATTACTGATCACCTGAGGAGCAGGCAATTAAGGCTGTACTGCAGCCTAGAGGACACCTGAGGAGCAGGTGTTACAAACAATACTGCAATTACTGATCACCTAAGGAGCAGGCGATTAAGGCTGTACTGCAGCCTAGAGGACACCTGAGGAGCAGGTGTTACAAACAATACTGCAATTACTGATCACCTAAGGAGCAGGCGTTTAAGGCTGTACTGCAGCCTAGAGGACACCTGAGGAGCAGGTGTTACAAACAATACTGCAATTACTGATCACCTAAGGAGCAGGCGATTAAGGCTGTACTGCAGCCTAGAGGACACCTGAGGAGCAGGTGTTACAAACAATACTGCAATTGCTGATCACCTAAGGAGCAGGTGATTAAGGCTGTACTGCAGCCTAGAGGACACCTGAGGAGCAGGTGTTACAAACAATACTGCAATTACTGATCACCTAAGGAGCAGGCGATTAAGGCTGTACTGCAGCCTAGAGGACACCTGAGGAGCAGGTGTTACAAACAATACTGCAATTACTGATCACCTAAGGAGCAGGCGATTAAGGCTGTACTGCAGCCTAGCAGAACAACTTTACCAGAGGAGCTGGTGAAGCTGACACCTCACCAGTGGCAAGGGCCCACTGGTGAGTAGAATGGTCAGACAGGCAAGGGTTGGCAACAGAGAGGACAGTATCAGAGCAGAATCGTAAGGCAGAAGAGTAGTCGGTAATCGGGTAGAGGTTCAGCAACGTAGGCAGATAGGCAAAAGTACAGAATCGATAAGCTTAGAACAGAGTCAGAGTATAGCCAGAGTCAAACACAGAATATCAATCACAATACAAATAATATCATTCTCTAGGTGTGAAGTCCTTGGTTTCAACACCTGGGATCTAGTCTAAGGTCTGAGCGCTAACACAGGATGTATTCACGACAGCAGACCCTGCCAGAATGAAGCCCGGAGGCTTAAGAAGCAGAGGAGACCTCACTGGCATGCCCCCTGCAGCCAACCAATCCGGGGCGCCGTGGGTCTCCTCTGACGTCAGCTGACCAGCAGGTCAGCTGATGAGCCTCTTCCTAGCATAAAGGTCCTGTCTGTGCGCGCGCCCGCGTGAGACAGCGACCTTGTGGGAAAATAAGAGCCCCGTCCTCGGCGTCCTAGACGCCGGAGGGACGGGCAGGGGAACAGAGTCCGCCGCGGCGGCGTTGCTGTCCGCCACGGCTGTACTCGTTACACTTGAAAAGAACAAGGACCAGCGAGCCTGTCGGGGGCTAAGCCTTTTGGCCCCCTCGATGTACTCCAAATTTTTGTGATTAGTATAAACAGTAATCGTATGTTCTGCCTATTCAAGCCAATGACGCCATTCCTCAAAGGCTAACTTAATGGCCAAGAACTCCCGATTGCCGATATTGTAGTTCCTCTCGGCTGGAGAGAACCTACGAGAAAAGAAGGCACAGGGATGCAGTTTGCCTTGAAGGCCAGAGCTCTGAGACAGCACAGCCCCAACCCCAATCTCTGATGCATCCACCTCAACGATGAAGGGGAAGGTGACATCTACGTGTCTCTTAATGGGAGCAGAACAAAATAACTTTTTCAATGTAGCAAAGGCTGACTGTGCCTCAGCGGACCAATGGTAAGTGTCGGCTCTTTTTTTGGTGAGTTTGGTGAAGGGTGACACCACAGAAGAAAATCCTTTGATGAACTTCCTGTAGTAATTGGCAAAGCCCAGTCACCTTTGGAGTGCCTTCAATCCTACGGGTTGAGGCCACTCCAATACAGCTGAGACTTTTTCAGGGTCCTTGGAGAGATCTGAAGTGGAAATAATATATCCCAAAAAAGGGACTTTAGTGACTTCGAACAGGCACTTCTCTAATTTTGCATACAATGGTAGGTGAACAGAGGCGCCAGAAGGATAAAAGTACATAAAATTTTAAAAAAATTGCTGGGAGGAAGTGGTGGACTCGCCTCCGTTAAAGCAGACACCAAGGACTGTAAATGTATAGATATACACATTTATTGAAAATACCCCAAAGATGCAACGCGTTTCACGGGCACAGCCCACTTCTTCAGGCAATAAGCAGGGGATAAACAACAGCAATTCAGTTATAGCAAGCAGAGCACCTCTGTGGCGCCTCTGTTCACCTACCAATATATTTGAGTCCACCCCAGGTGGAGGGGTGATCTACCCCCTTTCTTCCTATCTACAGAGAGCGACTTCTTAATCCTGAGTGAGGACAGGTCTAATCTCCTCACCTGCCTAATGAGTGGTTACCTAGGTGGTAACCCGTGTTTGTGAGTATTACCATATCACTGTTTCATTTATCCAATCAATTTTGACATACTACACCATATTGGGCTCTCGATTTCTCTTCAACTTTAATTTTGCATACAAGGAGTTCTGCCTCAATTTTCTCAACACAAACTTCATGTGTTTCCGATGTTCTGTCAGATTGGGTGAAAAAATCAGTATATCGTCCATATACACTAATACAAATTTCCCTAGAACTTCTCGAAAAACTTCGTTGATCAACTCTTGGGAAAACGGCAGGGGCATTACACAACCCGAAGGGCATGACCAGATACTCGTAATGCCCGTCGGGCGTGTTGAATGACGTCTTCCATTCGTCACCGTCCCTAATGCGAACAAGGTTGTATGCCCCTCGTAAGTCCAACTTAGAAAAAATACTGGCATTAGTAACTTGGGCAAACAAATCGTCAATCAACGACAGTGGAAAACGATTTTTTACTGTGATCTTATTTAACCCCCGATAGTCAATACAGGGTCGAAGCCCACCGTCCTTTTTCTGTACAAAAAAGAACCCAGCCCCAGCAGGTGACCGGGAAGGACGGATAAAGCCCTTGGCCAAGTTTTCCTTAATGTATTCCTGCATTGCCAGCTTCTCTGGCCCCGGCAGATTATAAAGATGACCTCTAGGAGGCATACAACCTGATCTTAGCTCTATGGGACAGTCAAAACTCCGGTGTGGCGGGAGTTTATCTGCTGATTTGGGGCAAAACACGTCAGAAAATTCTGCATACTGCACTGGCACCCCTTTCACCTGAACCTTAGTGGCACAAACAGCAACCTTCCATAAACAATGATGATGACAATGGGCTGACCAGCTCTGTAGCTGACCTGAGGCTCAGTCGATGTGAGGGGAGTGTAGTTGCAACCAAGGCATACCGAGGATTATGGTAGAAGTTGCCATTTGCAGGACAAAGAACTGTAGTTTCTCCTTATGTAGAACCCCTGTTTCACACAATAACAAGGGAGTCTGGGAAAGAGGCTGTCTACATTGTAACGGAGAGTCATCTGCTGCCGTGATCAGAATCTGACGGTCTAACGAGAGTAAGGGAATCCCCAATTTTTTGGCAAAATCATAATCTATAAAATTGGCTGCAGAACCTGAGTCTACAAACGCTTCTGTGGGCGTGGCCCGACCCTCCCGGGTAATGGAGCAGGGAAGAAGCAAACAATTATTATTTAGAGGTACCAACGGCTCGCCTAGGGCATTACCTCTGACTACACCTAGGCGGCAGCATTTCCCGACTTTTTAGGACAATTCTGGACAATGTGACCCTCCTCAGCACAATATAGACAGAGTTTCTCTGACCTTCTGCGATTCTTTTCCACTTGAGTTAACCTAAAATGACCGATTTGCATCGGCTCATCTTGTGGTGACGGAGGTGGAGTAGAGGCGTAGGAAATAGATCTCAAAGCGTGTTTTCCACGGGTTAGTTTTTGATAGCGAATGCGGCGATCAATCCGCACGGCCAGTGAAATTGCCTCGTTCAAGGACTTAGGCTCAGGATGCCCTAGCATCAAATCAGAAACTGCATCGGACAACCATGACAGGAAACAATCTAATAAGGCATACGTTCCCCATCTAGCTGACACAGCCCACCTCCTAAACTCTGCGGCTTAATTCTCCACCAGATTACGACCCTGCCTGAGAGCCTTTAGCTTCCTCTCAGCCGTAATAGCCATGTCCGGATCATCGTAAATAACGTCCATGGCCTTAAAAAACTCCTGAACTGAGGATAAAGACTCATGCTCTGCATGCAGACCATATGCCCATGTTTGTGAATCTCCGGACAAAAGAGTCTTTATAAAAATTACCCTCTGGTTCTCAGATCCTGACAGATTAGGCCTTAACTCAAAATAGGATAGCACACGATTTTTAATATTCTGAAAGTCAGATCTATGTCTAGAAAACTTCTCTGGTACGGGCATGCGAAGGTCCATTACTGGAGGGGATCGCACTGCATCAATAGTCGTTTGAAGTACCTGAACCGTCCCAGACAGTTGGGTGATCTGAGTCTGTTGGGTATTGATAACTCCGGTAAGATCGTTTACCGCAGTGGTCAGTACTTCAACTTGACTACGTAGTGCGTCCATATTGTTTAGTCTGCTGTTCTGTAACGATCGGAGTGACAGCAAGAACTGATTTTCTGATTATTGGTGATCTGCAGTATCACCAATAATACAAATGTTATACCTGATTATGTGGTGAGCTGCAAAATCACCAATAATGCAAGTATTGCAAGACAAAGGACACCCAGGTGTAAGATAAGTGTTTGGTGCAACAGTAAATATAGATAGAGATACCCACTATCCCAGAGGAGCTGGTAAAAGGAGGTATCTCTAAAGAACACTGTAATCAGTACTCCAGCAGGCTAGAGACACAGATGAGTTAGTGATAGGTTCACCCGAGGAGCGGGTGATGCACAGTAAGACAATGTATACTGATCACTCGTGGAGCGAGTGATTCAGACTGTACTGCAGCAGGTGATCACCTGAGGGGCAGGAGATCCAGACAGTACCGCGTAGCTAGTCACCTGAGGAGCAGGTGATTAAGACTGTATTGCAGCTATCTACCTGAGGAGCAGGTGATTAAGACTGTACTGCAGCTATCTACCTGAGGAGCAGGTAATTCAGACTGTACTGCAGCTATCAACCTGAGGAGCAGGTGATTCAGACTATACTGCAGCTATCAACCTGAGGAGCAGGTGATTCAGACTATACTGCAGCTATCAACCTGAGGAGCAGGTGATTACTGAACTGAGAATCCCTCACCAGAACTAAGCTCACTGGTGAGGGCAGAAGAGTCAGACAAGCAGGTTCGGCAACACACGGACAGATACAGTATAAAGGCAAAAGACTGAATCAGAGTGAGGTATAAGCTAAGTCGGCAACTAGATCAGATAGGCAAAGGCACAGAATCAAAAGACGGAAGAGTAGTCAAGGCTAGCAGAGGGTCATAACAAATAATACAATTCAATTAGTACTTTAAGCTATCAACAGAATCTGGCTAAGTGTGGATCCCCAGCTCCTTCTGGTTCTAGCACACTTTCGGATCTGACTAAGGGTCTGAGGGCTGACACGTAGCATATGCAACAGCAGACGAGGAACAACTGACAGGCATGTCCTATATATACTGGGAGCGCTCCTTAGCGCCGCCCCAGTCACTCAGCCAATCAGGATCAGTGTTGGAGTCAGCTGACCGGCTGATCAGCTGACTCCCCTTCTGCTTGCATAACGACGCGGGGATAGCCGCCATGCCGCTCAGCGCTGCGGCGGCCTCCTCCGCATTCACCATAGTCCCAGGTAGTGTTGGGCGAACAGTGTTCGCCACTGTTCGGGTTCTGCAGAACATCACCCTGTTCGGGTGATGTTCGAGTTCGGCCGAACACCTGGTGGTGTTCGGCCAAACTGTTCGCGTTCGCCCGAACTGCCAAATTACTAGCCGAACAGGGCCCCTGTTCGGCCGAACAGGGCCCTGTTCGGCCGAATACGGCCCCCCTATGGGGTCGCAGGCATAAGGGGGGAGCATGCCCCGATCGCGGGGGGGGTCGGAAATTCCCCCCACCCCCTCCGCTAGCGCTCCCCCCTCTGCCCGCTTCCCCATACAAAAGTTGCAAGAAGTACTGGTGTCCGGGTGGAGTACTGCTGAACCGCCCGCTGCCCGGCCTCCCTCAACGCGTCACTCTCCGGACTCCTCCTCCTCATTTAGTCACTGCATAGTGCCGCCCACTGCCAGCCAGACAGCCACCCACTACCACCCGGACACAGGTACTTCTTGCAACTTTTGTATGGGGAAGCGGGCAGAGGGGGGAGCGCTAGCGGAGGGGGTGGGGGGAATTTCCGACCCCCCCCGCGATCGGGGCATGCTCCCCCCTTATGCCTGCGACCCCATAGGGCCCCTACAAGCGGGATGTTCGGGGAGTTCGGGGTTCGGCCCGAACATGCCGAACATTGCGGCCATGTTCGGCGAACTTTCCCGAACCCGAACATCCAGGTGTTCGCCCAACACTAGTCCCAGGCACAACTCCATCATGTACCTGCGTGGCGGAAACCGCCGGCTGAGACGCGGAGATAGCCACTATGCCGCTCCCTGTTGCGGCGGCATCTCCGCTATGCTTTACACATCCAGATATATCTCCACACCCCAGATCTCTCCTCCTCCACCATGGAGGACAAAGTCTCTGCCTGCCTCACATCTATTTCCTCCTGGATGGCTGCCAGGTACCTGAAGCTTAATTTGGACAAGACTGAGCTTCTAATATTCCCACCCCGCCCAGCTGCACCCCTCCCTGATCTGCACGTCACTATCAAAAATACTACCATCCGCCATACCTCCCAAGCACGCTGTCTAGGCGTTAATCTGGACTCTAAACTTTCCTTTAAACCCCACATCCAAGGTATTGTCAGATCCTGCAACTTCCACCTCCGCAACATCTCCAAGATCCTCTCCTACCTGTCCCCTGACACCACTAAACTCCTTATCCACGCCCTTGTCATCTCCCGCCTAGACTACTGCAATTCTCTTTTGTCTGGCCTCCCCTCTAACCATACTGCCCCACTTCAATTGCTAATGAATGCGGCAGCCAGACTGATACATTCTTCTCACTGCAGCGCCTCTACAACTCCGCTCTGTAAAGCCCTACACTGGCTCCCTATCAGCTTTAGGATCAATTTCAAAATCATGTGCTTGGCCTGCAAATCAGTACACAAGACCTGCCCGACCTACATCTCAGGTAGGGCCCAAAGCTGTAGCCAGCGGAGAGCGGAGGGCCCGGCCATGATGGGGTACCCGTTCCCCTGGCAGCGCTGGCCTGGGTTTACAGGGGAAGTGTGTTGGCCGCCCAGGTGTCATGGGGCAGTGCAGGGGTGAACAAGGGAAGGGGGCGGGTGGTTTAGAGCTGGGAGGCATAGGGAAACCTTCCCGCGCTAGGCGGCGGATGTAAGGGGGCGGGCACTTCCGGCCTGTAGCAGCAAGATGGAAGAAGCTGCTTGCCGGGCGCCCGCCCGTGTCCCAGCGAGTATGGCAGATTTGGAGTTGTTGCTGGCCAGGATCCGGGCGGAAGCGGAGTCGAGGGGCCCCTCATGGGTCCATGTGCAGCTGGCAGCTATGGGAGCGAGCACAGAGGCGGAGGTTGCGGCGGCCAGCGAGCCACCCACGGCTGCGGCAACCAGCGCTCCACCCACGCAAGCAGGTGAGGGGAGAGGTGACGAGAGGAGACTGTCCAGGCCACCGGAGAGGCTTAGCCCAGAGCCCCATGCCAGACCCCGGCGCCGCTCGGGGAACCCCCCTTGGGACCCTCTACCTCCCCCCGCAAAACGCCTTTCAAAAAGCCGGGGGTCTGGCGGGAGGAATCCCAGCTAACAGCAGGAGTCAGCAGGAAAGGGGCCATCCAGTGCGGTCTGCTCCTCACATCCACAGGCAGCGAGAGGTGATACGGCCCTTAGTACCCGCACGGCGTGGCAGACTAAGCGGGCCCAACAGAAGGACTCTCATCCCACGGGTGCCGCCCTTCCCCTGCAGCGACGACCCACCAAGCGCACGGTGGGAGCATGAGCTTCACAGGCAAGAGCAAGGCGGGAGGAGCAACCAAGCAGAAGGGCATGTCGGGCAGAGGCACTCAATGGCCACAGACACAACATGAACAGCACGGCAGGGGCCCCACAGCCGGAGACGGCTCTGCCTCCGAGGTGGATTCCGCAGTGGAGGATGACGATGCCACAGCGGGTGGATCCGGAGTGACGGCTGGCAGGGACACGCGTCCAGAGCAGCCAGGTGTGGCCAATTTAGCTGCGGTCAATGCCTTAGCCACTTTATTGTTGGGGATTTGTGGGGGAAGACAGGGTGGGGCTGGTAGCCTAGCAGCGTCGGCAGGGTCGCAGTCAGCGCAGGCGCAGCCTTCACCTCCTGTTGCAGCGGTCGCGACGGGGTTGTTACCAATTGGGTCGTCCCTCTCACCAGTGGGAGCTTGGGCATCGACATCCTCGTTAGCGGCTTCGCACGCGGGGTTGGTGCCTTTGGGGGTGCAGGTTGTAGGTCCGGCTGCGCAGGGGGTGGTTCAGGTGGCTCCACTCGCTGCGTTAGGCTTGAATAGTATCCAGTCGGAGGTGGCGGTGCAGACGGAAGGAGCAGTGGGCGGTTCTTCCTTATCTGGGGGACAGGCCAGGTGAACTTGGCAGACGCGTCGCATGCGGAACTGTATGTTTGCTTCAATGGCCTTCTTGGTTCGCATTTGAAGCAGGATGTGAAGGAACGGATCTGGAAGGGCGAATATATTAAGATATTTTTGCTCCTTCAGCTGGAGAAGTTCAATCTGGATAAGGGTAAGCCAGACGAGAAGAAGAGGGAGGAGGAACAGCGCTATAGATTAATACCCTGGACTTTCCTGAACTGGTTCCAGGCTTTCTCAATCCTGGCAAGCGTGACAGGGGAAAAGCAGCCTGAGCATTGCTCAGCACTGTTTGGTTACATGGACTCGATCGGGGAGGCTTATCGGTCGTACGGGGGGAATGCCTGGCTGCGGTACGACGAGCAGTTTAGGCAGACGAAGGCGGTACGGCCGGCGGTTCAGTGGGACCACAAGGATATTACCTTGTGGATGCAGCTGATGATCCCGACTAGGACCTCTCAGTCCTTTCTCGCGATTGCCGGAGGGTCGGCCCCCGCTGGCCAGCCGGCTACCCGAGGAAAGGGTATCTGTTGGCAATACAATGATAGATCCTGTCGTTTCGGGCAGTCCTGCCGGTTCAAGCACGAGGCTCCAATATCGGAGGCTCACACGCGGCTTCACACGCAGCAATTTCTAAATAGGTATCCTGAACGCAAGGCGGCTGACTTCTTGAGGGCAGGTTTCGGATTCCAAGCAGTTGTTTGTTGCGGTCGGACCCCCCTTTTAGGAATTTAAAGTCTGCCTATAAGCTACCGGGTGTTGTGGACAAGAAGATGGCTAAGGAGGTGGCAGCGGGTTGGTTGGCTGGTCCGTTCCCTTCTCGTCCTCTGGTTGATCTGATTGTGTCACCGCTGGGCGTGGTTCCTAAAAAAGAACCGGGGTCGTTCCACCTAATCCACCACCTGTCTTTTCCTCGCGGTTCATATGTCAATGACGGTTTGTCAGGTGATGATTCATCGGTAGTGTACACATAATTCGATGCGGGTTTGAGTTGGGTCAGGCGTTTGGGTCAAGGGGCATTGTTGGCAAAAACTGATATCGAATCAGCTTTTAGGTTACTGCCTGTTCATCCTTCGAGTTTCCGTTTGTTGGGTTGTTTTTGGAAAGGGGAGTACTTTGTGGATAGGTGCCTACCCACGGGGTGCTCCATTTCCTGTGCGTATTTTGAGAGGTTTAGCACTTTTTTGGAATGGGTAGTAAAGGATATGTCGACCGTTCAATTGATCATACACTACCTCGATGATTTTTTGTTCATGGGTGCAGCAGACTCTCCTGATTGTGCGTACGCGTTGGCCACTATGTGGCATATATGTGAGCGCTTTCGGGGTCCCACTCGCTGAGGAGAAGACGGAGGGCCCTGTAACGGTGTTAAAATTCTTGGGAATTACCATAGATACCGTTGCTATGGAATGTAGCTTGCCAGCTGACAAGGTGGAGAACCTTAAGAATTCCATTTCGGTAGCGATCCATAACAAAAAGATGACTTTGAGGGAGGTGCAGTCTATGCTGGGCAAGTTGAATTTCGCCTGCAGAATCATGCCCATGGGGCGTATTTTCTGCAGGCACCTGGCAATGACAACCGCAGGGGTATCCGTGCCGCATCACTGCATTCGGTTAAGCGCGGACATTAAAGCTGACCTGCAGGTATGGTTGATTTTCTTGACAGATTTCAATTGCAAGTCGCTGTGGATGCAGGACACGGTGAGTAATTCGGAGTTAGAGCTGTTTACGGATGCGTCGGGCTCCCAAGGTTTTGGTGCCTTTTTCGCCGGGCAATGGTGTGCGGTTCCCTGGGACACATTCTGGGTGGAGGCTGGTTACACTTCCAACCTGGTGCTGTTGGAATTATTCCCCATAGTAGTGGCAGTACAGATTTGGGGACGGCAGCTGGCCAACAATAGAGTTGGGCCGAACCTCCGATTTTAGGTTCGCGTTAAAGTTCGCGAACCGCAATAGACTTCAATGGGGATGCGAACTTTGAAAAAAAAAAATTATGCTGGCCACAAAAGTGATGGAAAAGATGTTTCAAGGGGTCTAACACCTGGAGGGGGGCATGGCGGAGTGGGATACACGCCAAAAGTCCCCGGGAAAAATCTGGATTTGACGCAAAGCAGCGTTTTAAGGGCAGAAATCACATTGAATGCTAAATGACAGGCCTAAAGTGCTTTAAAACATCTTGCATGTGTATACATCAATCAGGTAGTGTAATTAAGGTACTGCTTCACACTGACACACCAAACTCACCGTGTAACGCACCGCAAACAGCTGTTTGTGTAGTGACGGCCGTGCTGGACTGGTGCGCACCATGGCGAGGAACAGGTATGCAGTGGCGGGTTCACTGAACAGAACAGGTATGCAGTGGCGGGTTCACTGAACAGAACAGGTATACAGTGGCGGGTTCACAGAACAGGTATGCAGTGGCAGGTTCACTGAACAGGTATGCAGTGGTGGGTTCACAGAACAGGTATGCAGTGGCAGGTTCACTGAACAGGTATGCAGTGGTGGGTTCACTGAACAGGTATGCAGTGGTGGGTTCACTGAACAGGTATGCAGTGGTGGGTTCACAGAACAGGTATGCAGTGGTGGGTTCACAGAACAGGTATGCAGTGGTGGGTTCACAGAACAGGTATGCAGTGGCAGGTTCACTGAACAGGTATGCAGTGGTGGGTTCACTGAACAGGTATGCAGTGGTGGGTTCACAGTACAGGTATGCAGTGGTGGGTTCACAGAACAGGTATGCAGCCAGGAACAAGCTAAGCCTAACTAATCTTTCCCTATGAGAGACAGTCTGCAGCAGCTCGCCCTACTCTCACTAATGCAGGCACACGAGTGACCGTAATGGCCGCCGCTGCCTGCCTTATATAAGGGGGGTGGGGCTCCAGGGGCTAGTGTAGCCTAATTGGCTACACTGGGCCTGCTGACTGTGATGTAGAGGGTCAAAGTTGACCCTCCATGTGCATTATGGGGCGAACCGAACTTCCGCAAAGGTTCGCCTGCGGGACGCGAACGCGAACCACGGAAGTTCGCATGGAACCGTTCGCAGGCGAACCGTTCGGCCCAACTCTAGCCAACAAGCGGGTCAGGATCAACTGCGACAACATGGGTGTGGTCTTGGCGATAAACAGCTGTTCGGCATCCTCTCCCCCGGTGATAAGTCTGATGCGTCAATTGGTGTTGGATTGTTTGCGGCTTAATATTTACTTGTCTGCTGTACATTTACCTGGGGTCGACAATGTCATTGCTGAGGCACTTTCTCGATTCCAGTGGGACAGATTCCGGGTGGCAGCTCCCACGATTGAAAGAACGTGGGGTTCCTTGCCCGTCCACGGCGCGGAGGATTCCTTTCGAGCGGTATCCTGTATGATCGGGAGATCGTTATCGGAGTCATCAGAGGCAGCGTACACGTTAGTGTGGAACACGTGGGATTTTTTGATGATTCAAGTGGGAGGTTGTGGGATGCTTTGATGATTCAAGTGGACGAAGAGCGGCTGTGTTTGTTGTTGTATTTTTTGGGGACAAATTTCGTGGAAGGTGTTTCGGCGTCAGCAGTGGCTAAGACGCTATCTGCTCTGGCCTTTTGGTTTAAGGTTAGGTGGCTCTTAGACGTAACAAAAGATTTTCGTGTGAGGCAGGCACTTAGAGGTTACCAGGCGGGAGTGGTTCGTAGAGAGGCCAGACGTCCGGTGAGGTTCGAATTGTTGGGTAGGCTGGCAGAGGTGCTGCCAGGTTTGTGTTCCTCAAGTTACAAGTGTGGTCTATTTCAGACTGCTTTCATGCTGGCCTTTTTCAGGGCTTTCAGAATAGGGGAGTTAGTGAGCCGGAACAAATCTGGAGTGGGAGGCATCCTTGCAGAGCACGTCATGGTCCTCGCTGATATGGTGGTCATTTATTTACCACGTTCAAAAACCGACCAGTCGGGTAGGGGTCGTACCATCACTCTGTTTCAGATTGGTGGTCCGTTATGCCCTTATAACGTACAGAGGATAGGGGCGGCTGGTCCTTCACAGGTGCCGGTGTTTTTGGTGCACCGGGACGGTATGGCTATGTCCCGTTTTCAGTTCGTAGCGGTATTTCGGAAATGTTTAGGCCAACTTGGCCTCCCTTTCCTGGAGTTTGCCTCCCACTCCTTTCGGATCGGGGCGGCTACAGAGGCGTCACGTTGGGGGTTGAGTGAGGGGGTCATAAAGCAGATTGGGCGTTTGGAGTCAGCTCGGTACAAGTCATATATTAGACCCCATTTAGTGTAGGATGGGGGGTCGTTTGGGTACTAGGGCAATTGCTGTCAGTTTTTTGTTTCTCTTTTGTTGCAGGTCTGCAGCTCATCGTCTGGATTGTTGGACATTCCTACGTTAGTGGGGGGCGAGAAGGGCTGATGTGAGGCCTGAGGGCCGGCAGCTTGGCTTCCCAAGGGAGCAGGAACGTATCCGGTGGTTAGGTTTCCCTAGGATGGTTTGGCCCAGCCTTTTGCTGGAGCTACACAAGTTGGCACGCATGGACAGAGCCCCCAATATCCTCGTTTTGCACGTTGGGGGGAATGATCTGGCCGCTAGGTCCACCAGAATTGTCATAAGGGAGATCAAATTTGATTTTTTTAAGGGTATGGTCCCTGTTTCCAGAGACCATTGTAGTTTGGTCTGACATAGTGGCTCGGGAATATTGGAGGTTGGTAAACTCGGTTCATAAGGTCAACAAGGCAAGGATTAAACTGAACAAAGAGGTGGCAAGGTTCTTTATCAGGAATGGGGGGTTGGCTATCCGACATTTCGAACTGGAGGAGGAGATTGGTTTGTTCCTTAGAAGGGACGGGGTTCATCTTAATGACATTGGGATGGATTTATGGGCCCTGGGCATCGAAGATGGGGTGCAAAGAGCTTTGAGGTTGGGGGCCTCAAGGGCATAAGGGGTCATGCCCTTTTCGTGGTGGAGGGGTAAAAAGGGGCTCCGGAGGTCGGTTTCTTGTGAAATGAGATTTGTCGCGGGACAAATCCGGTGGTTTTAAGGGAATTAAGAGAGAGACGACTTTGGGGCATGCAGCTGTCCCCGAGCCGAGGTGCGCGGCTGGGGGCCGGTACAAGGCTGCATGTCACATGGGTGTTGTGACAGACGGAATTTCGGTGCCTCCAGACCCCTTTACCCCAGCTCTTTGTGGATGCTGTTTTTGGTTATGTTTTTGGTTATGTTGGTTATCTATGATTGTTTTTGGAATATTGTTAATTGGCTGAATAAAGAAGGGGCTGCTATGGCCTTAAATTAATACAATGCCAAGTAGTCCGTGTCCATTATTTAATAGGTTAAGATGGGAAGGAAAATGGTGGGTGGGGGTGGTTTTTGGTGGTTAAGGGGAGGTAGGCTTACCATTATCAAGATAGGGCACGAAGCTGTAGCCAGCGGAGTGCGGAGGGCCCGGCCATGATGGGGTAGCCGTTCCCCTGGCAGCGCTGGGTTTACAGGGGAAGCGGGTTGGCTGCCCATGCGTCATGGGGCAGTGCAGGGGTTAACAAGGTAAGGGGGCGGGTGGTTTAGCGCTGGGAGGCGTAGGGAAACCTTCCTGGGCTAGGCGTCGGATGTAAGGGGGCGGGCACTTCCGGCCTGTAGCAGGGAGATGGAAGAAGCTCCCTCCCTCCCTCATTTCCTGTTTTGTGTGGTACGTCTTTGTTTGTCATTGCAGCCGGAGGGGTAAAAAGGGGCTCCAGAGATCGGTTTCTTGTGAAACGAGATTTGTCGTGTGACAAATCCGGTGGTTTTAAGGGAATTAAGAGAGAGACGACTTTGGGGCATGCAGCTGTCCCCGAGCCGAGGTGCACGGCTGGGAGCCGGTACAAGGGTGCATGTCACACGGAATATGGAATATTGGAATATTGTTAATTGGCTGAATAAAGAAGGGGCTGCTATGGCCTTAAATTATTCCAATGCCAAGTAGTCCCTGTCCATTATTTAATAGGTGAAGATGGGAAGGAAGATGGTGGGTGGGGGTGGTTTTTGGCAGTTAAGGGGAGGTAGGTTTACCATTATCATGATCTGGTCCACAGGCACATACCAGCCCGCCCCCTCCGATCCTCCAATGACCTGCGCCTAGTCGCACCACGCATAATTCAGTCACATGCACGATTGCAGGACTTCACCAGGGCTGCCCCTACTCTCTGGAACTAGCTCCCACCAGCCGTCAGACTCGCCCCCATCTTTAATACCTTCAAACAAGCTCTCAAGACTCACCTCTTCATGCTCGCATACCCCCCTACACCAGCACCATAATATGTTCTGTTAGACACCCTCTCAAAAAATGCACCTATTGTCTCCACCCCCACCCTTTCCGTATGTTCTACCTTGTATGTTAACCCATTTATCTATTGTGCAGCGCTACGTAATATGTTGGCGCTTTATAAATACAATAAAAAATAATAATAATTAGGTAAGATTGGATGAAAAAGATTGGATCATTAGTGGCCACCATTATGCTAGCAAAGGGAATCCGTTGCTGCCCTCGATCAAATCCACCACTAGGACTCAAATAGGTAATAATAGTGAAGTACAGTTTTAATAAAATAGAAGACAAGTGGTATTGCACTTACAGACATCTGAGGTATGAAAGCATATAACAGATGGTGTGCCCGGGACACCGCTCCCAATGCATCCACCTCCGCCCATTCAAAAAAAGCCAAACCACGTTGCCATAGATGACTGCACCTCTCAAGGCTCCGCCCTACGCGTTTCGACCCGGAAGTCTCATCAGGGGCTCATACATTTTGCTCATCTCATGTTGGAGACTTTTGTTAACTCAGTACTTTATATTTATTAAGACCCGGTTTACACTGGCGGTAAAATACGGTCCCTTCGTGGATCGGAACGGAACGGATCCTAACGGATCAAATGTTAACCTATGGATCTGTTCACATCCATCCATTCAAACGGATCCATTTTGCGCCATCTGCTGCAGCAAGTTTGCTGCAGCACCAATTTTTCCGGACATCTGAGCCCAGCGGAACAGAAATGGAAGCTGAAGTGCTGTACTGGGGGCAATGAGAAAATGGAACACTTCTTCACACTAATGAAGAAACTGACAATTCTAAGGACCAAAATCCACTTTGGGGGTGGGGGTCTGGGCAGTGGCGTAGCTAAGGTGCTGTGGGCCCTGATGCAAGTTTTACAGTGGGGCCCCCCAAGCACTCTATACATAACAATTGCCACTGCGCACCAAAACCTGCCAATGGCAACTACAGTGTCAGAGGTGCAAGAAGGGGATGGGGAGCAGTTTGTTAGTGATTACCACCATTCACAGTACCAATAGAAGTGATAATTATGAGCACAGGACCAATAGAGAGCTAATACTGTAGTTGAGGGAGGGCCCTTCGGGGCCCCTCTGGCCAAAGGGCCCCGATGCGATCGCTACCTCTGCACCCCCTATTGCTACGCCCCTGGGTCTGGGGGATGTTGGGAAATGGAACGGAAGCAGCGGAACGGAAACAGAGTGGAAATGGAATGAAAACAGATCTGATCGACTGGTGGTGATCAGATCCGTTTTCACAGATCCGTTTGCCACTCCTATGCAGGTGTGAACCGGGCCTTATTCTTTTTTCTTTTTTTTTTACTTTTTCAGATTTGTTTATTTTTAAATCAGTGTTCCCCCTCAGCCTTTGTAATCCCTTATACTCCATGCAAGTTGAGATATGAGAAAAAAAGCACACCACTGATTCATTAATTCTTTAGCACTTTTTACTTTGAAGAATATGGGACAAAAATGTATTAAACAATGAAGATTTCCTCTCACATCAATCCAGGTAAAAAATATAGAATAGGATAGATAGATAGAGAGATAGATAGATAGATGTTTAGGTTTTAAAATTCATGCTTTATTGAGATGTCAATGCCCTTTTGCTGTTATGGAATTTGTTGAGAAATAGAGGTTTCTGGTTTATCAGCACTTGGTCAAGCATGCAGAGATAGAAGCCAGGAACTTGTCCCAGGCAGCATGGGCACATGGTGTGAAGTCTTCTGGGAAGTGGACAGCCAGGACAACCAGGATGCATTCATTCAGAAGCTGCAAGAGATAAGACTTTGCTTAAATATTTAGTTAACTGTACTTTTGCCTAGAAATGATTGGTCATTACATATTCTTGCTCACTGATTAATGAAATGAATTTTTGTCCACTTTTCTACATATAAGGAACTGAGATTTGTATAGGGAAAAAGCATTTTTTTTAGTTTAACTGTAATTTCTGTGTCAAAGCACTCTGCCTTTGATTAGCTATAAATACTTGAAGAGTGGCTGTAATGCCTGGTACACACCATGCAATTTCCATCAGATAGATGGGTGGAATAAATTATTTCTGACATGCCCAATCAGACTTCTGATCGTTTTTCTGATTGATTTTCTGATTCTGATTGATCAGAAAAACTATCGGAAATCCGATCATACCTATCGGGAATAATCTATTTGACCCGTCTGATAGAAATCATGGTGTGTACCAGTCATAATGCAGGAAACTCTTCTTCACCAAAGCAAGGAAAACACGTCTTTCACCAATCTGAGATTACTTTTTTACATCTACAAAAATTAATAGAATCAGTTTGATGGACTTTAGAGATTCCAAAAAATATCTGTACATGAATCGATTTTTTTTAATTACGGGTATACTATCCAAATTACAAGCATGTTTGTTGTCATCATTTGTACGCCCACATTGATGATAAAAACAACCAAGCATGATCATTCTATAGCATAAAATTTGTGTAGTAAAATGATAGCCCTAAGACCATAACCACTTCGCAACCAGACCTTTTTTCCAACTTATTGACCAGAGCAGTTTTGACAGTTTAGCTATGTCCTTATTTAATCATAAATAACTTTATCCCTACTTAGGACACAGAAATGAAATATATATTGTTTTTTTCAAGACTAACTAGGCTTTCATTGTATGCCATTTTTTCCCTCAAACAATTTTGTTTTCTATGAATTTTAATGGGAAAACAAAGAAAAAAATAGAACAAACATTTCTCAGTTTTACTAATTCCAGTTTAAAAATAAAAGTGCTACTGTAGATAAAAAACACAAATAATGTTTGGCTATTCTTACTGCTTTTAACAAAACTTAGGTTATGTTCCGGTCACAATTTATGGGGAAGATATTTGATTCTGAAAAAATGCTACAGAGTGTATTTTTCACTATGAAATGAGAAAATAAAAGTATTGTTAATAGTAAAAATCAATCTCATTAGCTCAGGAAACATATATTCCCATTCACCAATTAGTGCTGCATCAGATAGTGCCAGAAATGTGCACAGGAGTAAGCCCAATCCTGCACAGCACTGCTTTTGTACAAGTCAGTAGATTTTACTGACCTGTGGCTTGGATGAAGTCACAGAGGACATATATCTACTGACCTGTGGACGAAGTGGTTAAACACGGTTCTTATATTTAAATTTGCTGCCTCTAAAGATGCATGATAAGCAATACCATAAAACAAATGATAACTAGTAATTTAGCACATGGTGAAAAAATGTTTACATCTTAGTTTACCTGGTTTACCGTCAGTATTTTGGTATTACTTAGACTGGGCACCCACTACAGAATGCTAATCGCAATCGCAAATAATTTTTGCAAGCTGTTTGCACAGCAATCACCAAATTCCAAAGCGCAGCTAAAAGCGCTTTAGTGGGCTATGACCCTGAGACTACAATAGAAAAGGTTTACCGGCAAGATATGCGGTAAAAATATATGAAAAATGCAAGCCAACAATTAAACAGTCCAAAACAGCTGATTTAGTAAATAATGGTGCAGTAAAGAGCGATGAGAAGCAATATGAGAATAAGCCCTAGTTATTGAAGGCTATTGTTGTTCTGACCAACCACTAGCTATGCAAAAGATCTTCAGTTATCAGCATGAAAGATATTTCTTAACAAAACCACCTCCTGTGCCCTCATACAAAAAGATGTTTATTGGATGACAGCACAAGAAGTAGAAGACACCACATTGACTATGGCAACAGCACAACGTTGCCCAACTCGACTGAGCAACCGCCAGAACAATCAGTCACGTTTCTACTGAAAAGTAAAACATTACTGTAATTGCGATTGGTTGTGAGTGATAAGCTTTTCTACTCTTGCTCCAGTTCTCTATGCACCTGTCTTGACAAATCAGCCTAACTGAATATGTGCATTGGATTATTTTGCACTGAGATGGTGCCAGTTAAAGGACCACTATTGCCTAAAATTAAAATGAAAAGTTCATATGTATAAAATGTACATTTGACCCGGAATAAAATACACTATAAATGTATTTTTTCCTATGTTGCTGTCATTTACAGTAGGTAGTTAAATTCTGACAGGTCTGATAAGTTTTGGACTAGTCCATCCCCTTATAGAGGATTCTCAGCGTGTTCTTTATTTTCAAAAGAAATGAATGAATGAATGACATTTGCTCAGTCCAACTGGCAAAATAGTGTGCAAATGAGCTGGGAGGCTGGCTGACATCTTTGTACAGATTTTTTTTACAAGGAGTGGTAAAGGAAATGCAGGAACCCCATATAGAAATGGACTTGTCCAAAAACTGTCAGATCTGTCTGCTTTTTACTAGTTAGTGCAAAAAATGATTAAGGTGACATGGTGCCCTAGGCAAGATAGCGGGTTTTGCCCATCGCTGAAGGTCACTTTTTTTTTTTTTTAGTAAGATTTGGTAGCATCCACCAGGCCCCTAGACTCTCTCCAGGCCCTAGGTAACTGACTAGAATTGCCTTGTGGATGATCCGGCTCTGGATTAGTGTAAGCGACAGCAAAATAGAATACGTAATTTATAGTGCATTTCATTCAGCGATAAATGTAGTGGTGTGTGTGTAGGTGTGTGTGTGTGTGTGTGTGTGTGCGTGCGTGCGTGCGTGCGTGCGTGCGTGTACATATTTACATGCGTTTTAAATCGACAACATTTTCATGATAGTGGTCCTTCAAGGAAGTAGGGAGCCATTACTAAGCCCTCCCCATCACTAATTATCCTATAGTCTATTGCACCATGTGCACTTACTACTGGGTTGTCCATCATTTGGAATGCAGTTTATATTAATCAGGACACCCCCGCCATTCCCAACAATATGTTACAGTTCCAATCTGCAAAAGAGGCATATTAACCTGATCCCCTTCTACTATAGTACTAATACTCCACAATTGTGGTAAAATGAATATCTTACAGCAAAGTTCTGTGGATCCACTCTGTTGTGTGCATGCAGGTCCCTCAGGGCACTCAGGGCTTTACTCGGGTTGTCGATATGTTGGTTGGCAAGACCAATGGCTTTCAGCACCTTGCCTCCTAGGGCCTTCACAGCGGGGGATCCATGCTCCAGGTTCATCTTACTGAAGTATGTCTTTGTTTGTGGATAGCACTTAAAAAGCCTGCAAGATATAAAGTGTCATTTAATCTCCAGTAGAATATGATATGATTTACATATATAGTGAACCATTCCTCCCCCCCCCCCCCCCCCCCCCCCATCACGCATAGAGATTTTCCAACATGTCCAATGAAACATTCATTCGATAAACTGCCAAAAACGGATCAAAAGTGAATCCATGTTTGTGCATGGGGAATAGATGGCCGCCATTCTATTAAAGTGACTAGAGTACCACTATCCTGAAAAATTGTAAAGTTTCAAATACAAACATATAAAATGTAGATTTCTCCCAGAGTAAAATGCACCATAATTTACTTTTCTGCAATGTTCCTATCACTTACAGTAAGCAGTAAAAATCTGACAGATCTAACAGGTTTTGGACTAGTCCATCTCCTCATGGGGGATTATTTATTTTCAAAAGCAATTACTGAATCGCAGTTTCTCGGTCCAACTCCCAAAATAGTGTGCAAATGAGTAGGCAGGCTAGCCAACATCTTTCTATAGGTCCTTTCCAAGGAGTGCTTTCGTAATGCTGGGAATACACGGTTCGTTTTTGCCTTCGTTTAAACCTTCGTTTCGATTGTGCCTTTTGTCCTTTTCGATCCCGAAATAATCGGTCATACGGTTAATATCACCACCCACTGTTTCTTTTTTTTTTTCGATTCTGATGGTTTCGTTTTTCCAATGATCGAAGGCTGCAAAGAAACGAAACGAAAATCCCTTTTTACAGGGACGGACTAGCATAAACGAATATATAATCGATCTGAACAGCCATCAAGCCTACCAATGGCTCGATTAGATGGATAAAGAGAGATAATATCAAACATGTTCGATCACTAGTCGTTCGTTTTTGGGGTCTATTAATCGAAACTATAATGAGATTATGACTATTTTCACATACGTTTTCAACACTCGATTCGTTTACCGAACGAATCGAAGGTTTAAACGAAGGCAAAAACGAACCGTGTATTCCCAGCATTAAGATTGAAGAACAAAAACTAAAATGTGCTTTCTTAAAACAGAAAGTATTGGCAATAATTCAGGATGGAGTGAGCTCCGAGATGTCTCCCAGTGCATCGCTGCTGAATATATGCAAATTACCCTTCACTGGGAGACATCTCGGAGCTCACTCCATCCTGAATTATTGCCAATACTTTCTGTTTTAAGAAAGCAAACTTTTGTTTTGCATAACATTTTAGTAAGAGGGCTTTTTGGTCCTTTGCAGCCCCTTATTTATTTATTGTATTTATAAAGTGGCAACATATTACGCAGCACTGAGCCCCTTACACACTCCTAGGAGTTCTGGTTCACCATGATCTTGCTGGGTACTCTGGGTACTCTTGCTGGGTACTCTGTAACTCTGTAAAAAATTAAGGAAATACTGAGAATCCTCCATGAGGAGCTGGACTGGTCCAAAACCTGTCAGATGTTAACTGCTTACTATAAGTGACAGCAACATAAGAAAAATGTCATTTACAGTGAATTGTAATCTGGGACAAACGTATACCTCAGTTTTTCAATTTTTCATGATAGTGGTCCTTTCACATCATCATCTCGACATTGCTTTGAAAAATCGATACGTGTATGGCCAGTATGGGATCCAAGACTTTATAAACACATAAGAATAACATTTTTTGTGTGGCTATTACTTGATTACTAGAGACAAAGCTCACCTCTCCATGAGGTTTTCTCTTAAATTGACAAGGCAGAGGAATTTGGAAGCTGCCCTATTTATATCCTTGTGAACAATGATGATTGCCTGCCTGTATTGCTGATCATTTGCCTCCAATACTTGAAGGGTGCATTCATACTATGCACATTGCGTTGTGTTATGTTGCTGCATGTGAACTCATGTGACCTCAGTGCCTATACAATTGTATGGACATGTTCGCATCACTGTGTTATAATGGACCACGTTGTCCTAATGCACTTTCTACAGTGCATTTCTGGATAAATGTGTGCAAAAAGTCACACCTAACACAGCAATTGTTCATGTTCAAGCATACGATTAATAACGCAACAGACAATGGGCCTGATCCAATTTTCATATTTTTGCATCTGGGCACTTATTCAATTAACTTTTTCTCCAAGTTTTCTCCTAGGAGATAATTTTTAATCCTCTATTTAAATTAACTTTTCAGCACTTTGCAATTGAAAAAGGGCCAAAAAGAAGGTGGAAAAGTATTTTCCAAAATGATTCTGCATATTTTCTTGCTTGCTGTTGGGGTTTAAAAGGCATTATATTGATAAGGTGTGAAAATATCACCTAGGAGAAAACTTAGGAGAAAAAGTTAAAGGGACACTTAAGGCTCGAAAAAAAAAAGCACCGGACAACTGCAGGGGGCTGGTGGAAGCCCCAGGTGAGTAAAAGTCTTTTTTTTTCCGAGCCTTAAAGCGGAATATAACCCTGCATTTCAACTTTGCTCTAAAACATTATTTACAGTATATTATATGCAACCAGCATTTTTTTTTTTTACTAGACCAGCATTGGAAGGGTTACACAGGGCTTTAAAGTTCCTTTAGATTTCTGCAGACGCATCCGAAGCTGAAAAGAGATACATTTTGTTTACAGAAATGTATCTAAGTGTTTAATGTGACTCATCTCTCTGACTGAGAAGGAGCTTGGAGGACTGCCAGAGTGTGTAACTGTTTATCAATAGATACATAGAATGTAACAATCTGAACTTCTGCATATCTCGCCACGGAACTTGAAACGTCTGTGTTTAACCCTTCCAATGCTGGTCTAGTAAAAAAAAAATGCTTTTTGCATATAATATGCTGTAAATAATATTTTAGAGCAAAGTTGAAATGCAGGGTTATATTCCGCTTTAAGTGTCCCTTTAAGTGCATAAGGGTCAGTGGCCCATTTTTAGTAAACTTTTTCTCCAAGGTGATATTTTTATACCTTATCAATACAATGCTTTATAAGTCACAAGCAAGAAGCAAACACATACTTATTTACCTATGTTTTGGTACTTTTGCAATTGCAGAGTGCTGAAAAGTTATTTTCAGTTAGGAAAGGTTGCGTTAAGATGAACAATTATCTCCAATGAGAAAACCTAGATGAGAATAAGGGCCATAATATTGATTCACAGAGCTTTTCTGTTGAATTATCTCTCCTTATTTATCTTATGCATTAGCTTTCCTTACAATTAAGGTGAAAAATAAGTAAGCTTTGTAAATAAACCCCATACTATGAACTTAGGCTAAGGGTGCGTACACACATCTAAATGTAATTGGCCAATTTTACCATGCCCATGTAGTATGAGAGCTTACTTACACAATCTGCTCATTGTATTCACAATCTAGTCGCTTCATACTACATGGAAGTGATAGAATTGGCCATTCATTGGCCAATCAAAATTAGACACAGTCCCAGAATAAGGATGCAGATAAGGTGCACTTACTAATCTTCGACAACACTACCGCATGCTTGTTTTGGGTGTGTGATTCAGACACTGCTGAAATGGGAAAGATCAGCAGGACAGATGGCATTGATATAAGGAAATAAATATGAAAGCCTACATATTCCTGACATTACAGTGTCACTTTGTTAAAGTAACAGTAAAATGCTGAAATTAGGCTCAGTAGGAATAAAAAGAAAGTAAAGCATGAAATGAATGCCTTTTATAACCTATACTGAAAATTAAACCTGTGCGTTTCTTTATCAAGCATGATCTTTTGCATTCCTAACTTCATTGTGCATAATCAACCTTAGTTTTCAATGAAAAACTTTTGAAATAGAATAAAGAGGATACCTTTCTAGTGCTTCACCGCCTAGAGCGTCCTCATGTCCGGAGGCTTTGCTCAAGATAGCCTGAATGGCAGCCTTCTCAGCATCAGAGAAAGTCATTTTTGCTTCTGTGTTGTTGCCGGTAGTTACAGAGAGAGATGCAGGATAGTTGTATTGTTCTGCTCTGCACTCTCCACTTTTATAGAGAGAAGGGCAGCAAGACCTCCCATGTCCAGTGATCAGATAGAAGATACACCCAAAGGAAAACTGCAGCCCATGTACAACTGTGTGACCATTCAGCATCTTACAGATTGCTGACCTCTGGCTTCTACAATCTATTTAGCCCTAGTTAACCACATCTACTGACATGCTGCTATGTTTTATCTTCTTCCAATGAAAAAAAAAAGCTACATAAGAAAAGCATTGATCGATGAAAATGTGAAACATATTTAATAAAACTGAGAAGGAATTTATTGTCTCCTGTAAAGTGCGTATGGTAAAACCTTATATTTATATAAAATTCCTTTGTACTGTCTGCTTTTGAATGGCCTTTGTTGACTGCTCAAGTCCTTTATGTGGGTAGTCACGTGCAAACCAGAACAACCTCATGCAAGGTGATTAGACTTTTCAGGGGGTATCTCTAAGTATATTATTTAAAAGAGAAGAAGGATAGATCATCAAGCATGTTGATTTTCACTGCCCTGTTTACAGAGTAATATGTTTTTACATGGAGACCTCTGCTAATGATCTCAGCATCCTGTCATGAGATTGGCTCACAGTGATCATGTGGTCAAGAGCCAATGAAATCGACTCCGGACCGGCTCAGGGAGCTCTGGGCGTGGGGGCTGCAGTAGCGTGATTGACGGCAGCGGTAGGGTGAGGCAGGCTAATTGAAATCAATGACCTGGTCGGGATAACAGGTCCCAAACAGGGCATACATTTCAATTAGCATGGTCCTGAAACGGTTAAAGACTGGGTTCCACAGCTCTCCCAAGGTTGATATATGTTTTATTACTGTATTTTTACATTTAATACAGATATCATAGTATGTATATAGTGTTGGGTACAGTAATGTATTATCTAGGCCTATTTTTACCATTGACTCTCAAGCACATTTATCCAGCATTAGCCGATCCCCATCGGTGCCAAATAATTGAGACTTTACTGCAAATCATCACATAGGCCTAAATACAGGTATTAATTATTTGATTTGATAATTATATCAAAATATGACTTAATACCATTGTAAAATTCATACTCGCACTACAGTTTACAAAGGTAGTTGGTGTAATGTCTTAAAAAAAAAACTTCTACTCTCTAGCATACAAGTTGTACTCGCTGTGGGACAATCCCAAGTTAACAATTAGCCCTATAATGGCTAACGAGCAATTAACAATTAGCCCTATAAGGGGTACAAAAAAACCTGTTGTTTTATTGCCATGCTATAGTTGGTACAATGCTTAGTGTGAAAGTCCTGCAATGGGTACTATGGTACTAGAAGATTCTTAATCTAATTAGTCTTTCTAGCTATTCTCTGTGAATTTACTCCATCTTGATATAACGACTTTATTGGGCTTATTGTCAGTCCCCAACTGGGATATTTTTATATATATAGCACAAATAAATTCACAGTTGAGCAGAATATACTGATTTGTGTGCGGCCTTTTGTAGGTAAGGCGGCCCAGACTTACATCAAAGGAGCCTATAGGCACAGATGTCCTGGCACCCTATACTCCGCCCTCCATGAACCTAAAAACCCCTGCCGAACTGCATCACACATTTGCTGGCTGGCCCCACAGTCACTTCTCCCTTACTTCCCTTGCCCATCATAGGCAGCTACAGGCAGGGCCGGCTTTAGGGGGGGGCAAGAGGGGGCAGAGCCCCCTCAAATAGACTTCTTGCCCCCTCAAATATGCTGCTGCTTCCTGGTCCATGGAACGCAGACACATTTCCTCTATCTCCGCTGTGCTGTGTGTAGAGGGCGGAGATAGAGACACTCAGTAGCCTGGTCGGGTATCACATGGGGCCAGGCAGCCAGTGAGAGAGGAGTGAGACACTCTGCTCTCTCACTGGCTGCCCGCCCCATGTGATCCCGGCCAGCCAGCCACAAGTATCTCTGTATCTGAATGAGAAGGATGGGCGCGCTGGGGAGACATGAGAGGAAAAGGCAAGTGATTTATGTCTCCAGTCCCAGCCGCCCAGCTCTCTGCATACACAGGACACAGCCTGTCAGACTGCCTGTGTGCTGCTGATGGACGGCGCTATGTTGTGTATAATGTACGAGTCCCCTGACCTCCCACACTGACCTGAGGACCCTGTGCCCACATCACTGTGATGATTGGTGGGCAGGGGGATACTCTTTTATTAATAACTGATTCCTATCTGCAGCTCAGGGAGCAGGAACAATCTGCACAGAGGTCAGATATACTCTGTGTAATGGCTCACCCCCCTTCTTTTCACTATTCAGTCTCACTGACTGACCTGCCCTCTGCTCTTCTATCTGCTCTGCTCACTTCAGCCTGCATTTTCTTTTAACCCTTTCACTGCCTGTCCTAGCTTCTTAAGCTTTGTGTATCCTAATTTAATCATTTGTAGCTGCTGCTGGTCTCCTATTAAGAATGTCTTAAAGTGTACCAGAGATGATTGACAGTGTTGTATACATACCTGGGGCTTCCTCCAGCCCCATGCGCACAGATCACTCCCACGACGCCGTCCTTTGCTGCCTGCTGCTGCGGTATTGGGTCCCGTTAGTTCTGCCAGTCTACCCAAGGGAAGTGCGCCCTCTACGTATCTCTTCAGTGGTCGCTGGAGAGATACGTAAAGAGCGCAGTTCCTCTTGCGCAGACTGGCTGAACTAACGGGACCCAATACCGCAGCAGCAGGCAGCAGAGGACGGCGGCGTGGGAGCGATCTGTGTGCATGGGGCTGGAGGAAGACCTGGGTATGTATAAAACAGTATCAATCATCTTTGGTTTCCTTTAAGGGTGCCATACATCAGCAACTTGGCAGTGTATTTTTGGTGAAATGCTGTCAGATCACATATATTTTTGGGGGATGCACTACAGCAGAGCTCAAACTATCCCAGCAGACCTTTAACACCACTGCTAAAGTCATGTATATTTGGCCCCACCCATGACCACACCCACGGTCTGCTGCATGACCACGCCCATTTTTTGGCGCGCCGCGCTACGCGCGGCGCAGGGGTTTTTTATGCCCCCTGCAAATTTCTGGCTGCCCCCTTATATGTGCCTGTCTAGAACCGGCCCTGGCTACAGGTGTCCCCTAGCATTAGGTAGCCAGAGGTACCCAGAGGAATTAAGTAGCTAGTGGAGTTCCCCCAATGGAATGCCGAGAGCTGGGTGACTAACCTCTCATTTACATTCCATTCTGGAAAGGAGGAAGGGAAGAACAAGAGGAGGGGAGTAAGCGCCTATCCATTATGAGACGCCTGTGGGCCCGTGCCTACAGTGCCTTATGGTAAATCCAGCCCTGAGGTAAGGTGTATTGCCAGTGCTTGCACCTGTTTGATACATGTATGCAAATACCTACTCAATTCTAGCTTTTGTGTACTACTAAATGTTTATTAGGCTCTGATGCAGTATAGTATTCTTATACTTCTCACCTTAGGCGTGATTCAGATGCAACTGTCACTATTTCCAAGGGTGTGAGACTATGTAAGCATGCAAATGTTTATTCACATGATTCAGTTGTAAAAACTATGCCATGCTAAAGTTACCATAGCTGCAAATGGTCAGCAGGAAGTATGGATTTTTTCAAATTTGTTTTGGTGTTTGTTTCTCTTGATATAATTAGATTTGGGAGGTGTTTATAATTGAAAATGAAAGCAAATGTGAGAAGTGTTTTCACTTGCTCTACTTAGGTGAACATACATTTTGCTCATCTCATGTTGGAGACTTTTGTTAACTCAGTACTTTATTTTCTACTAAGACCCGGTTTAAAGGTTTACACTGGTGGTAAAATACGGTCCTTTCGTGGATCGGAACGGAACGGATCCAAACGGATGCGGGTGGATCAAATGTTAACCTATGGATCCGTTCACATCCATCCATTCAAACGGATCCATTTTGCGCCATCTGCTGCAGCAAGTTTGCTGCAGCACCAATTTTTCCAGACAAAGAATAAAAAACAATTGTGCTACAAGCTCACAGTCTCTTAAGATGAAGAAAACTTCCAGGTAATCTCCAGGACAGCTCCTCCACTGCCACTGTGTTAACTCTTAAAAGACAAAAAAAGAGTTCCATAGGGTAGTACTGTCAGGCTCAGGCTTCCCCTTCACCAGCAATATGCGCCAGAGTGATTTCCACACCCAATTTACAGGCACCAAGTGAGTGTAAGGTACCCCCCCAAACAGCCCGCACTCACCCAGTTAGCCTCTTCAACTAGAGGTATATATAAGCGCTCAGGGGGGATCACAACATCTGGTTCATTAATCAGCCTTAAGGTGGCCCCTAATGATCCAATCTTTTTCATCCAATCTTACCATTTTTATGTAATTTAAGGTAACTGCCTTCAGTATATTCACTCAATTTACCCTTCTACTGTTTTTGCACAGCCCATTCTACAGAAACAGCCCTCACCAAAGTGGTCAATGACCTTGCCCTTGCCAAAGCCGAAGGTAAATACTCCATCCTGCTCCTCCTGGACCTCTCCTCGGCATTTGACACTGTCGACCACTCCCTCCTCCTCCACTCCCTGAAGCTAATGGGCAATCAGGACCTTGCCTTAGCCTGGATCTCCTCCTACCTCTCCAACCGCTCCTTCACAACATTTTTCAATGGCTCCTCATCCACTCCTACACCCCTCTCAGTTGGTGTTCCTAAAGGTTCCGTCCTAGTCCCACTACTGTTCTCACTCTATACTGCCTCAATTGGCAAAATCATCTCCTCCATGGGTTTCAATTACCACCTGTATGCCGATGACACCCTGTAACGATCGGTGTCAGCAAGAACTAATTTTCTGATTATTGGTGATCTGCAGTATCACCAATAATACAGATGTTATACCTGATTATGTGGTGATCTGCAGAATCATCAATAATGCAAGACACAGGACACCCAGGTGTAAGATAAGTGTTTGGTGCAACAGTAAATATAGATAGAGATACCCACTATCCCAGAAGAGCTGGTAAAAGGAGGTATCTCTAAAGAACACTGTAATCAGTACTCCAGCAGGGTGGAGACACAGATGAGTTAGTGATAGGTTCACCCGAGGAGCGGGTGATGCACAGTAAGACAATGTATACTGATCACTCGTGGAGCGAGTGATTCAGACTGTACTGCAGCAGGTGATCACCTGAGGGGCAGGAGATCCAGACAGTACCGCGTAGGTAGTCACCTGAGGAGCAGGTGATTAAGACTGTATTGCAGCTATCTACCTGAGGAGCAGGTGATTAAGACTGTACTGCAGCTATCTACCTGAGGAGCAGGTAATTCAGACTGTACTGCAGCTATCAACCTGAGGAGCAGGTGATTCAGACTATACTGCAGCTATCAACCTGAGGAGCAGGTGATTCAGACTATACTGCAGCTATCAACCTGAGGAGCAGGTGATTACTGAACTGAGAATCCCTCACCAGAACTAAGCTCACTGGTGAGGGCAGAAGAGTCAGACAAGCAGGTTCGGCAACACACGGACAGATACAGTATAAAGGCAAAAGACTGAATCAGAGTGAGGTATAAGCTAAGTCGGCAACTAGATCAGATAGGCAAAGGCACAGAATCAAAAGACGGAAGAGTAGTCAAGGCTAGCAGAGGGTCATAACAAATAATACAATTCAATTAGTACTTTAAGCTATCAACAGAATCTGGCTAAGTGTGGATCCCCAGCTCCTTCTGGTTCTAGCACACTTTCGGATCTGACTAAGGGTCTGAGGGCTGACACGTAGCATATGCAACAGCAGACGAGGAACAACTGACAGGCATGTCCTATATATACTGGGAGCGCTCCTTAGCGCCGCCCCAGTCACTCAGCCAATCAGGATCAGTGTTGGAGTCAGCTGACCGGCTGATCAGCTGACTCCCCTTCTGCTTGCATAACGACGCGGGGATAGCCGCCATGCCGCTCAGCGCTGCGACGGCCTCCCCCGCATTCACCATAGTCCCAGGCACAACTCCATCATGTACCTGCGTGGCGGAAACCGCCGGCTGAGACGCGGAGATAGCCACCATGCCGCTCCCTGTTGCGGCGGCATCTCCGCTATGCTTTACACAGCCAGATATATCTCCACACCCCAGATCTCTCCTCCTCCACCATGGAGGACAAAGTCTCTGCCTGCCTCACATCTATTTCCTCCTGGATGGCTGCCAGGTACCTGAAGCTTAATTTGGACAAGACTGAGCTTCTAATATTCCCACCCCGCCCAGCTGCACCCCTCCCTGATCTGCACGTCACTATCAAAAATACTACCATCCGCCATACCTCCCAAGCACGCTGTCTAGGCGTTAATCTGGACTCTGAACTTTCCTTTAAACCCCACATCCAAGGTATTGTCAGATCCTGCAACTTCCACCTCCGCAACATCTCCAAGATCCTCTCCTACCTGTCCCCTGACACCACTAAACTCCTTATCCACGCCCTTGTCATCTCCCGCCTAGACTACTGCAATTCTCTTTTGTCTGGCCTCCCCTCTAACCATACTGCCCCACTTCAATTGCTAATGAATGCGGCAGCCAGACTGATACATTCTTCTCACTGCAGTGCCTCTACAACTCCGCTCTGTAAAGGCCTACACTGGCTCCCTATCAGCTTTAGGATCAATTTCAAAATCCTGTGCTTGGCCTGCAAATCAGTACACAAGACCTGCCCGACCTACATCTCAGATAGGGCCCAAAGCTGTAGCCAGCGGAGAGCGGAGGGCCCGGCCATGATGGGGTACCCGTTCCCCTGGCAGCGCTGGGTTTACAGGGGAAGTGTGTTGGCCGCCCAGGTGTCATGGGGCAGTGCAGGGGTGAACAAGGGAAGGGGGCGGGTGGTTTAGAGCTGGGAGGCATAGGGAAACCTTCCCGCGCTAGGCGGCGGATGTAAGGGGGCGGGCACTTCCGGCCTGTAGCAGCAAGATGGAAGAAGCTGCTTGCCGGGCGCCCGCCCGTGTCCCAGCGAGTATGGCAGATTTGGAGTTGTTGCTGGCCAGGATCCGGGCGGAAGCGGAGTCGAGGGGCCCCTCATGGGTCCATGTGCAGCTGGCAGCTATGGGAGCGAGCACAGAGGCGGAGGTTGCGGCGGCCAGCGAGCCACCCACGGCTGCGGCAACCAGCGCTCCACCCACGCAAGCAGGTGAGGGGAGAGGTGACGAGAGGAGACTGTCCAGGCCACCGGAGAGGCTTAGCCCAGAGCCCCATGCCAGACCCCGGCGCCGCTCGGGGAACCCCCCTTGGGACCCTCTACCTCCCCCCGCAAAACGCCTTTCAAAAAGCCGGGGGTCTGGCGGGAGGAATCCCAGCCAACAGCAGGAGTCAGCAGGAAAGGGGCCATCCAGTGCGGTCTGCTCCTCACATCCACAGGCAGCGAGAGGTGATACGGCCCTTAGTACCCGCACGGCGTGGCAGACTAAGCGGGCCCAACAGAAGGACTCTCATCCCACGGGTGCCGCCCTTCCCCTGCAGCGACGACCCACCAAGCGCACGGTGGGAGCAGGAGCTTCACAGGCAAGAGCAAGGCGGGAGGAGCAACCAAGCAGAAGGGCATGTCGGGCAGAGGCACTCAATGGCCACAGACACAACATGAACAGCACGGCAGGGGCCCCACAGCCGGAGACGGCTCTGCCTCCGAGGTGGATTCCGCAGTGGAGGATGACGATGCCACAGCGGGTGGATCCGGAGTGACGGCTGGCAGGGACACGCGTCCAGAGCAGCCAGGTGTGGCCAATTTAGCTGCGGTCAATGCCTTAGCCACTTTATTGTTGGGGATTTGTGGGGGAAGACAGGGTGGGGCTGGTAGCCTAGCAGCGTCGGCAGGGTCGCAGTTAGCGCAGGCGCAGCCTTCACCTCCTGTTGCGGCGGTCGCGACGGGGTTGTTACCAATTGGGTCGTCCCTCTCACCAGTGGGAGCTTGGGCATCGACATCCTCGTTATCGGCTTCGCACGCAGGGTTGGTGCCTTTGGGGGTGCAGGTTGTAGGTCCGGCTGCGCAAGGGGGTGGTTCAGGTGGCTCCACTCGCTGCGTTAGGCTTGAATAGTATCCAGTCGGAGGTGGCGGTGCAGACGGAAGGAGCAGTGGGCGGTTCTTCCTTATCTGGGGGGCAGGCCAGGTGCACTTGGCAGACACGTCGCATGCGGAACTGTATGTTTGCTTCAATGGCCTTCTTGGTTCGCATTTGAAGCAGGATGTGAAGGAACGGATCTGGAAGGGCGAATATATTAAGATATTTTTGCTCCTTCAGCTGGAGAAGTTCAATCTGGATAAGGGTAAGCCAGACGAGAAGAAGAGGGAGGAGGAACAGCGCTATAGATTAATACCCTGGACTTTCCTGAACTGGTTCCAGGCTTTCTCAATCCTGGCAAGCGTGACAGGGGAAAAGCAGCCTGAGCATTGCTCAGCACTGTTTGGTTACATGGACTCGATCGGGGAGGCTTATCGGTCGTACGGGGGGGATGCCTGGCTGCGGTACGACGAGCAGTTTAGGCAGACGAAGGCGGTACGGCCGGCGGTTCAGTGGGACCACAAGGATATTACCTTGTGGATGCAGCTGATGATCCCGACTAGGACCTCTCAGTCCTTTCACGCGATTGCCGGAGGGTCGGCCCCCGCTGGCCAGCCGGCTACCCGAGGAAAGGGTATCTGTTGGCAATACAATGATGGATCCTGTCGTTTCGGGCAGTCCTGCCGGTTCAAGCACGAGGCTCCAATATCGGAGGCTCACACGCGGCTTCACACGCAGCAATTTCTAAATAGGTATCCTGAACGCAAGGCGGCTGACTTCTTGAGGGCAGGTTTCGGATTCCAAGCAGTTGTTTGTTGCGGTCGGACCCCCCTTTTAGGAATTTAAAGTCTGCCTATAAGCTACCGGGTGTTGTGGACAAGAAGATGGCTAAGGAGGTGGCAGCGGGTTGGTTGGCTGGTCCGTTCCCTTCTCGTCCTCTGGTTGATCTGATTGTGTCACCGCTGGGCGTGGTTCCTAAAAAAGAACCGGGGTCGTTCCACCTAATCCACCACCTGTCTTTTCCTCGCGGTTCATATGTCAATGACGGTTTGTCAGGTGATGATTCATCGGTAGTGTACACATCATTCGATGCGGGTTTGAGTTGGGTCAGGCGTTTGGGTCAAGGGGCATTGTTGGCAAAAACTGATATCGAATCAGCTTTTAGGTTACTGCCTGTTCATCCTTCGAGTTTCCGTTTGTTGGGTTGTTTTTGGAAAGGGGAGTACTTTGTGGATAGGTGCCTACCCACGGGGTGCTCCATTTCCTGTGCGTATTTTGAGAGGTTTAGCACTTTTTTGGAATGGGTAGTAAAGGATATGTCGACCGTTCAATTGATCATACACTACCTCGACGATTTTTTGTTCATGGGTGCAGCAGACTCTCCTGATTGTGCGTACGCGTTGGCCACTATGTGGCATATATGTGAGCGCTTCGGGGTCCCACTCGCTGAGGAGAAGACGGAGGGCCCTGTAACGGTGTTAAAATTCTTGGGAATTACCATAGATACCGTTGCTATGGAATGTAGCTTGCCAGCTGACAAGGTGGAGAACCTTAAGAATTCCATTTCGGTAGCGATCCATAACAAAAAGATGACTTTGAGGGAGGTGCAGTCTATGCTGGGCAAGTTGAATTTCGCCTGCAGAATCATGCCCATGGGGCGTATTTTCTGCAGGCACCTGGCAATGGCAACCGCAGGGGTATCCGTGCCGCATCACTGCATTCGGTTAACCGCGGACATTAAAGCTGACCTGCAGGTGTGGTTGATTTTCTTGACAGATTTCAATTGCAAGTCGCTGTGGATGCAGGACACGGTGAGTAATTCGGAGTTAGAGCTGTTTACGGATGCGTCGGGCTCCCAAGGTTTTGGTGCCTTTTTCGCCGGGCAATGGTGTGCGGTTCCCTGGGACACATTCTGGGTGGAGGCTGGTTACACTTCCAACCTGGTGCTGTTGGAATTATTCCCCATAGTAGTGGCAGTACAGATTTGGGGATGGCAGCTGGCCAACAATAGAGTTGGGCCGAACCTCCGATTTTAGGTTCGCGAACCGGGTTCGCGAACTTTCGCGAAACGTTCGGTTCGCGTTAAAGTTCGCGAACCGCAATAGACTTCAATGGGGATGCGAACTTTGAAAAAAAAAAAATTATGCTGGCCACAAAAGTGATGGAAAAGATGTTTCAAGGGGTCTATCACGTGGAGGGGGGCATGGCGGAGTGGGATACACGCCAAAAGTCCCCGGGAAAAATCTGGATTTGACGCAAAGCAGCGTTTTAAGGGCAGAAATCACATTGAATGCTAAATGACAGGCCTAAAGTGCTTTAAAACATCTTGCATGTGTATACATCAATCAGGTAGTGTAATTAAGGTACTGCTTCACACTGACACACCAAACTCACCGTGTAACGCACCGCAAACAGCTGTTTGTGTAGTGACGGCCGTGCTGGACTGGTGCGCACCATGGCGAGGAACAGGTATGCAGTGGCGGGTTCACTGAACAGAACAGGTATGCAGTGGCGGGTTCACTGAACAGAACAGGTATACAGTGGCGGGTTCACAGAACAGGTATGCAGTGGCAGGTTCACTGAACAGGTATGCAGTGGTGGGTTCACAGAACAGGTATGCAGTGGCAGGTTCACTGAACAGGTATGCAGTGGTGGGTTCACTGAACAGGTATGCAGTGGTGGGTTCACTGAACAGGTATGCAGTGGTGGGTTCACAGAACAGGTATGCAGTGGTGGGTTCACAGAACAGGTATGCAGTGGTGGGTTCACAGAACAGGTATGCAGTGGCAGGTTCACTGAACAGGTATGCAGTGGTGGGTTCACAGTACAGGTATGCAGTGGTGGGTTCACAGAACAGGTATGCAGCCAGGAACAAGCTAAGCCTAACTAATCTTTCCCTATGAGAGACAGTCTGCAGCAGCTCGCCCTACTCTCACTAATGCAGGCACACGAGTGACCGTAATGGCCGCCGCTGCCTGCCTTATATAAGGGGGGTGGGGCTCCAGGGGCTAGTGTAGCCTAATTGGCTACACTGGGCCTGCTGACTGTGATGTAGAGGGTCAAAGTTGACCCTCCATGTGCATTATGGGGCGAACCGAACTTCCGCAAAGGTTCGCCTGCGGGACGCGAACGCGAACCACGGAAGTTCGCATGGAACCGTTCGCAGGCGAACCGTTCGGCCCAACTCTAGCCAACAAGCGGGTCAGGATCAACTGCGACAACATGGGTGTGGTCTTGGCGATAAACAGCTGTTCGGCATCCTCTCCCCCGGTGATAAGTCTGATGCGTCAATTGGTGTTGGATTGTTTGCGGCTTAATATTTACTTGTCTGCTGTACATTTACCTGGGGTCGACAATGTCATTGCTGAGGCACTTTCTCGATTCCAGTGGGACAGATTCCGGGTGGCAGCTCCCACGATCGAAAGAACGTGGGGTTCCTTGCCCGTCCACGGCGCGGAGGATTCCTTTCGAGCGGTATCCTGTATGATCGGGAGATCGTTATCGGAGTCATCAGAGGCAGCGTACACGTTAGTGTGGAACACGTGGGATTTTTTGATGATTCAAGTGGGAGGTTGTGGGATGCTTTGATGATTCAAGTGGACGAAGAGCGGCTGTGTTTGTTGTTGTATTTTTTGGGGACAAATTTCGTGGAAGGTGTTTCGGCGTCAGCAGTGGCTAAGACGCTATCTGCTCTGGCCTTTTGGTTTAAGGTTAGGTGGCTCTTAGACGTAACAAAAGATTTTCGTGTGAGGCAGGCACTTAGAGGTTACCAGGCGGGAGTGGTTCGTAGAGAGGCCAGACGTCCGGTGAGGTTCGAATTGTTGGGTAGGCTGGCAGAGGTGCTGCCAGGTTTGTGTTCCTCAAGTTACAAGTGCGGTCTATTTCAGACTGCTTTCATGCTGGCCTTTTTCAGGGCTTTCAGAATAGGGGAGTTAGTGAGCCGGAACAAATCTGGAGTGGGAGGCATCCTTGCAGAGCACGTCACGGTCCTCGCTGATATGGTGGTCATTTATTTACCACGTTCAAAAACCGACCAGTCGGGTAGGGGTCGTACCATCACTCTGTTTCAGATTGGTGGTCCGTTATGCCCTCATTATAACGTACAGAGGATAGGGGCGGCTGGTCCTTCACAGGTGCCGGTGTTTTTGGTGCACCGGGACGGTACGGCTATGTCCCGTTTTCAGTTCGTAGCGGTATTTCGGAAATGTTTAGGCCAACTTGGCCTCCCTTTCCTGGAGTTTGCCTCCCACTCCTTTCAGATCGGGGCGGCTACAGAGGCGTCACGTTGGGGGTTGAGTGAGGGGGTCATAAAGCAGATTGGGCGTTGGGAGTCAGCTCGGTACAAGTCATATATTAGACCCCATTTAGTGTAGGATGGGGGGTCGTTTGGGTACTAGGGCAATTGCTGTCAGTTTTTTGTTTCTCTTTTGTTGCAGGTCTGCAGCTCATCGTCTGGATTGTGGGACATTCCTACGTTAGTGGGGGGCGAGAAGGGCTGATGTGAGGCCTGAGGGCCGGCAGCTTGGCTTCCCAAGGGAGCAGGAACGTATCCGGTGGATAGGTTTCCCTGGGATGGTTTAGCCCAGCCTTTTGCTGGAGCTACACAAGTTGGCACGCATGGACAGAGCCCCCAATATCCTCGTTTTGCACGTTGGGGGGAATGATCTGGCCGCTAGGTCCACCAGAATTGTCATAAGGGAGATCAAATTTGATTTTTTTAAGGGTATGGTCCCTGTTTCCAGAGACCATTGTAGTTTGGTCTGACATAGTGGCTCGGGAATATTGGAGGTTGGTAAACTCGGTTCATAAGGTCAACAAGGCAAGGATTAAACTGAACAAAGAGGTGGCAAGGTTCTTTATCAGGAATGGGGGGTTGGCTATCCGACATTTCGAACTGGAGGAGGAGATTGGTTTGTTCCTTAGAAGGGACGGGGTTCATCTTAATGACATTGGGATGGATTTATGGGCCCTGGGCATCGAAGATGGGGTGCAAAGAGCTTTGAGGTTGGGGGCCTCAAGGGCATAAGGGGTCATGCCCTTTTCGTGGTGGAGGGGTAAAAAGGGGCTCCGGAGGTCGGTTTCTTGGCAAATGAGATTTGTCGCGGGACAAATCCGGTGGTTTTAAGGGAATTAAGAGAGAGACGACTTTGGGGCATGCAGCTGTCCCCGAGCCGAGGTGCGCAGCTGGGGGCCGGTACAAGGCTGCATGTCACATGGGTGTTGTGACAGACGGAATTTCGGTGCCTCCAGACCCCTTTACCCCAGCTCTTTGTGGATGCTGTTTTTGGTTATGTTTTTGGTTATGTTGGTTATCTATGATTGTTTTTGGAATATTGTTAATTGGCTGAATAAAGAAGGGGCTGCTATGGCCTTAAATTAATACAATGCCAAGTAGTCCGTGTCCATTATTTAATAGGTTAAGATGGGAAGGAAAATGGTGGGTGGGGGTGGTTTTTGGTGGTTAAGGGGAGGTAGGCTTACCATTATCAAGATAGGGCACGAAGCTGTAGCCAGCGGAGTGCGGAGGGCCCGGCCATGATGGGGTAGCCGTTCCCCTGGCAGCGCTGGGTTTACAGGGGAAGCGGGTTGGCTGCCCATGCGTCATGGGGCAGTGCAGGGGTTAACAAGGTAAGGGGGCGGGTGGTTTAGCGCTGAGAGGCGTAGGGAAACCTTCCTGGGCTAGGCGTCGGATGTAAGGGGGCGGGCACTTCCGGCCTGTAGCAGGGAGATGGAAGAAGCTCCCTCCCTCCCTCATTTCCTGTTTTGTGTGGTACGTCTTTGTTTGTCATTGCAGCCGGAGGGGTAAAAAGGGGCTCCAGAGATCGGTTTCTTGTGAAACGAGATTTGTCGTGTGACAAATCCGGTGGTTTTAAGGGAATTAAGAGAGAGACGACTTTGGGGCATGCAGCTGTCCCCGAGCCGAGGTGCACGGCTGGGAGCCGGTACAAGGGTGCATGTCACACGGAATATGGAATATTGGAATATTGTTAATTGGCTGAATAAAGAAGGGGCTGCTATGGCCTTAAATTAATCCAATGCCAAGTAGTCCCTGCCCATTATTTAATAGGTTAAGATGGGAAAAAAGATGGTGGGTGGGGGTGGTTTTTGGCAGTTAAGGGGAGGTAGGTTTACCATTATCATGATCTGGTCCACAGGCACATACCAGCCCGCCCCCTCCGATCCTCCAATGACCTGCGCCTAGTCGCACCACGCATAACTCAGTCACATGCACGATTGCAGGACTTCACCAGGGCTGCCCCTACTCTCTGGAACTCGCTCCCATTAGCCGTCAGACTCGCCCCCATCTTTAATACCTTCAAACAAGCTCTCAAGACTCACCTCTTCATGCTCGCATACCCCCCTACACCAGCACCATAATATGTTCTGTTAGACACCCTCTCAAAAAATGCACCTATTGTCTCCACCCCCACCCTTTCCGTATGTTCTACCTTGTATGTTAACCCATTTATCTATTGTGCAGCGCTACGTAATATGTTGGCGCTTTATAAATACAATAAAAAAAAATAATAATAATAATAATTAGGTAAGATTGGATGAAAAAGATTGGATCATTAGTGGCCACCATTATGCTAGCAAAGGGAATCCGTTGCTGCCCTAGATCAAATCCACCACTAGGACTCAAGTAGGTAATAATAGTGAAGTACAGTTTTAATAAAATAGAAGACAAGTGGTATTGCACTTACAGACATCTGAGGTATGAAAGCATATAACAGATGGTGTGCCCGGGACACCGCTCCCAATGCATCCACCTCCGCCCATTCAAAAAAAGCCAAACCACGTTGCCATAGATGACTGCACCTCTCAAGGCTCCGCCCTACGCGTTTCGACCCGGAAGTCTCATCAGGGGCTCATACATTTTGCTCATCTCATGTTGGAGACTTTTGTTAACTCAGTACTTTATTTTTATTAAGACCCGGTTTACACTGGCGGTAAAATACGGTCCCTTCGTGGATCGGAACGGAACGGATCCTAACGGATCAAATGTTAACCTATGGATCTGTTCACATCCATCCATTCAAACGGATCCATTTTGCGCCATCTGCTGCAGCAAGTTTGCTGCAGCACCAATTTTTCCGGACATCTGAGCCCAGCGGAACAGAAATGGAAGCTGAAGTGCTGTACTGGGGGCAATGAGAAAATGGAACACTTCTTCACACTAATGAAGAAACTGACAATTCTAAGGACCAAAATCCACTTTGGGGGTGGGGGTCTGGGCAGTGGCGTAGCTAAGGTGCTGTGGGCCCTGATGCAAGTTTTACAGTGGGGCCCCCCAAGCACTCTATACATAACAATTGCCACTGCGCACCAAAACCTGCCAATGGCAACTACAGTGTCAGAGGTGCAAGAAGGGGATGGGGAGCAGTTTGTTAGTGATTACCACCATTCACAGTATCTATAGAAGTGATAATTATGAGCACAGGACCAATAGAGAGCTAATACTGTAGTTGAGGGAGGGCCCTTCGGGGCCCCTCTGGCCCAAGGGCCCCGATGCGGTCGCTACCTCTGCACCCCCTATTGCTACGCCCCTGGGTCTGGGGGATGTTGGGAAATGGAACGGAAGCAGCGGAACGGAAACAGAGTGGAAATGGAATGAAAACAGATCTGATCGACTGGTGGTGATCAGATCCGTTTTCACAGATCCGTTTGCCACTCCTATGCAGGTGTGAACCGGGCCTTATTCTTTTTTCTTTTTTTTTTACTTTTTCAGATTTGTTTATTTTTAAATCAGTGTTCCCCCTCAGCCTTTGTAATCCCTTATACTCCATGCAAGTTGAGATATGAGAAAAAAAGCACACCACTGATTCATTAATTCTTTAGCACTTTTTACTTTGGAGAATATGGGACAAAAAATGTATTAAACAATGAAGATTTCCTCTCACATCATTCCAGGTAAAAAATATAGAATAGGATAGATAGATAGATAGATAGATAGATAGATAGATAGATAGATAGATAGATAGATAGATAGATAGATAGATAGATAGATAGATAGATGTTTAGGTTTTAAAATTTATGCTTTATTGAGATGTCAATGCCCTTTTGCTGTTATGGAATTTGTTGAGAAATAGAGGTTTCTGGTTTATCAGCACTTGGTCAAGCATGCAGAGATAGAAGCCAGGAACTTGTCCCAGGCAGCATGGACACATGGTGTGAAGTCTTCTGGGAAGTGGACAGCCAGGACAACCAGGATGCATTCATTCAGAAGCTGCAAGAGATAAGACTTTGCTTTAATATTTAGTTAACTGTACTTTTGCCTAGAAATGATTGGTCATTACATATTCTTGCTCACTGATTAATGAAATGAATTTTTGTCCACTTTTCTACATATAAGGAACTGAGATTTGTATAGGGAAAAAGCATTTTGTTTAGTTTAACTGTAATTTCTGTGTCAAAGCACTCTGCCTTTGATTAGCTATAAATACTTGAAGAGTGGCAGTAATGCCTGGTACACACCATGCAATTTCCATCAGATAGATGGGTGGAATAAATTATTTCTGACATGCCCAATCAGACTTCTGATCGTTTTTCTGATTGATTTTTTGATTCTGATTGATCAGAAAAACTATCGGAAATCCGATCATACCTATCAGGAATAATCTATTTGACCCGTCTGATAGAAATCATGGTGTGTACCAGTCATAATGCAGGAAACTCTTCTTCACCAAAGCAAGGAAAACACGTCTTTCACCAATCTGAGATTACTTTTTTACATCTACAAAAATCAATAGAATCAGTTTGATGGACTTTAGAGATTCCAAAAAATATCTGTACATGAATCGATTTTTTTTAATTACGGGTATACTATCCAAATTACAAGCATGTTTGTTGTCATCATTTGTACGCCCACATTGATGATAAAAACAACCAAGCATGATCATTCTATAGCATAAAATTTGTGTAATAAAATGATAGCCCTAAGACCATAACCACTTCACATCCAGACCTTTTTTCCCACTTATTGACCAGAGCAGTTTTGACAGTTTAGCTATGTCCTTATTTAATCATAAATAACTTTATCCCTACTTAGGACACAGAAATGAAATATATATTGTTTTTTTCAAGACTAACTATGCTTTCATTGTATGCCATTTTTTCCTTCGAACAATTTTGTTTTCTATGAATTTTAATGGGAAAACAAAGAAAAAAATAGAACAAACATTTCTCAGTTTTACTAATTCCAGTTTAAAAATAAAAGTGCTACTGTAGATAAAAAACACAAATTTTGTTTGGCTATTCTTACTGCTTTTAACAAAACTTAGGTTATGTTCCGGTCACAATTTATGGGGAAGATATTTGATTCTGAAAAAATGCTACAGAGTGTATTTTTCACTATGAAATGAGAAAATAAAAGTATTGTTAATAGTAAAAATCAATCTCATTAGCTCAGGAAACATATATTCCCATTCACCAATTAGTGCTGCATCAGATAGTGCCAGAAATGTGCACAGGAGCAAGCCCAATCCTGCACAGCACTGCTTTTGTACAAGTCAGTAGATTTTACTGACCTGTGGCTTGGATGAAGTCACAGAGGACATATATCTACTGACCTGTGGACGAAGTGGTTAAACACGGTTCTTATATTTAAATTTGCTGCCTCTAAAGATGCATGATAAGCAATACCATAAAACAAATGATAACTAGTAATTTAGCACATGGTGAAAAAATGTTTACATCTTAGTTTACCTGGTTTACCGTCAGTATTTTGGTATTACTTAGACTGGGCACCCACTACAGAATGCTAATCGCAATCGCAAATAATTTTTGCAAGCTGTTTGCACAGCAATCACCAAATTCCAAAGCGCAGCTAAAAGCGCTTTAGTGGGCTATGACCCTGAGACTACAATAGAAAAGGTTTACCGGCAAGATATGCGGTAAAAATATATGAAAAATGCAAGCCAACAATTAAACAGTCCAAAACAGCTGATTTAGTAAATAATGGTGCAGTAAAGAGCGATGAGAAGCAATATGAGAATAAGCCATAGTTATTGAAGGCTATTGTTGTTCTGACCAACCACTAGCTATGCAAAAGATCTTCAGTTATCAGCATGAAAGATATTTCTTAACAAAACCACCTCCTGTGCCCTCATACAAAAAGATTTTTATTGGATGACAGCACAAGAAGTAGAAGACACCACATTGACTATGGCAACAGCACAACGTTGCCCAACTCGACTGAGCAACCGCCAGAACAATCAGTCACGTTTCTACTGAAAAGTAAAACATTACTGTAATTGCGGTTGGTTGTGAGTGATAAGCTTTTCTACTCTTGCTCCAAATTTCTTTGCACCTTTCTTGACAAATCAGCCTAACTGAATATGTGCATTGGATTATTTTGCACTGAGATGGTGCCAGTTAAAGGACCACTATTGCCTAAAATTAAAATGAAAAGTTCATATGTATAAAATGTACATTTGACCCGGAATAAAATACACTATAAATGTATTTTTTCCTATGTTGCTGTCATTTACAGTAGGTAGTTAAATTCTGACAGGTCTGATAAGTTTTGGACTAGTCCATCCCCTTATAGAGGATTCTCAGCGTGTTCTTTATTTTCAAAAGAAATGAATGAATGAATGACATTTGCTCAGTCCAACTGGCAAAATAGTGTGCAAATGAGCTGGGAGGCTGGCTGACATCTTTGTACATATTTTTTTTACAAGGAGTGGTAAAGGAAATGCAGGAACCCCATATAGAAATGGACTTGTCCAAAAACTGTCAGATCTGTCTGCTTTTTACTAGTTAGTGCAAAAAATGATTAAGGTGACATGGTGCCCTAGGCAAGATAGCGGGTTTTGCCCATCGCTGAAGGTCACTTTTTTTTTTTTTTTAGTAAGATTTGGTAGCATCCACCAGGCCCCTAGACTCTCTCCAGGCCCTAGGTAACTGACTAGAATTGCCTTGTGGATGATCCGGCTCTGGATTAGTGTAAGCGACAGCAAAATAGAAAACGTAATTTATAGTGCATTTCATTCAGCGATACATGTAGTGGTGTGTGTGTAGGTGTGTGTGTGTGTGTGTGTGTGTGTGTGTGTGTGTGTGTGTGCGTGCGTGCGTGCGTGCGTGCGTGCGTGCGTGTGTGTGTGTGTGTGTGTGTGTGTGCGTGCGTGCGTGCGTGCGTGCGTGTACATATTTACATGCGTTTTAAACCGACAACATTTTCATGATAGTGGTCCTTTAAGGAAGTAGGGAGCCATTACTAAGCCCTCCCCATCACTAATTATCCTATAGTCTATTGCACCATGTGCACTTACTACTGGGTTGTCCATCATTTGGAATGCAGTTTATATTAATCAGGACACCCCCGCCATTCCCAACATCATGTTACAGTTCCAATCTGCAAAAGAGGCATATTAACCTGATCCCCTTCTACTATAGTACTAATACTGCACAATTGTGGTAAAATGAATATCTTACAGCAAAGTTCTGTGGATCCACTCTGTTGTGTGCATGCAGGTCCCTCAGGGCACTCAGGGCTTTACTCGGGTTGTCGATATGTTGGTTGGCAAGACCAATGGCTTTCAGCACCTTGCCTCCTAGGGCCTTCACAGCGGGGGATCCATGCTCCAGGTTCATCTTACTGAAGTATGTCTTTGTTTGTGGATAGCACTTAAAAAGCCTGCAAGATATAAAGTGTCATTTAATCTCCAGTAGAATATGATATGATTTACATATATAGTGAACCATTCCTCCCCCCCCCCCCCCCCCCACATCACGCATAGAGATTTTCCAACATGTCCAAAGAAACATTCATTCGATAAACTGCCAAAAACGGATCAAAAGTGAATCCATGTTTGTGCATGGGGAATAGATGGCCGCCATTCTATTAAAGTGACTAGAGGACCACTATCCTGAAAAATTTTAAAGTTTCAAATACAAACATATAAAATGTAGATTTCTCCCAGAGTAAAATGCACCATAATTTACTTTTCTGCAATGTTCCTATCACTTACAGTAAGCAGTAAAAATCTGACAGATCTAACAGGTTTTGGACTAGTCCATCTCCTCATGGGGGATTATTTATTTTCAAAAGCAATTACTGAATCGCAGTTTCTCGGTCCAACTCCCAAAATAGTGTGCAAATGCGTAGGCAGGCTAGCCAACATCTTTCTATAGGTCCTTTCCAAGGAGTGCTTTCGTAAAGATTGAAGAACAAAAACTAAAATGTGCTTTCTTAAAACAGAAAGTATTGGCAATAATTCAGGATGGAGTGAGCCCAGAGATGTCTCCCAGTGCATCACTGCTGAATATATGCAAATTACCCTTCACTGGGAGACATCTCGGAGCTCACTCCATCCTGAATTATTGCCAATACTTTCTGTTTTAAGAAAGCAAACTTTTGTTTTGCATAACATTTTAGTAAGAGGGCTTTTTGGTCCTTTGCAGCCCCTTATTTATTTATTGTATTTATAAAGTGGCAACATATTACGCAGCACTGAGCCCCTTACACACTCCTAGGAGTTCTGGTTCACCATGATCTTGCTGGGTACTCTGGGTACTCTTGCTGGGTACTCTGTAACTCTGTAAAAAATTAAGGAAATACTAAGAATCCTCCATGAGGAGCTGGACTGGTCCAAAACCTGTCAGATGTTAACTGCTTACTATAAGTGACAGCAACATAAGAAAAATGTCATTTACAGTGAATTGTAATCTGGGACAAACGTATACCTCAGTTTTTCAATTTTTCATGATAGTGGTCCTTTCACATCATCATCTCGACATTGCTTTGAAAAATCGATACGTGTATGGCCAGTATGGGATCCAAGACTTTATAAACACATAAGAATAACATTTTTTGTGTGGCTATTACTTGATTACTAGAGACAAAGCTCACCTCTCCACGAGGTTTTCTCTTAAATTGACAAGGCAGAGGAATTTGGAAGCTGCTCTATTTATATCCTTGTGAACAATGATGATTGCCTGCCTGTATTGCTGATCATTTGCCTCCAATACTTGAAGGGTGCATTCATACTATGCACATTGCGTTGTGTTATGTTGCTGCATGTGAACTCATGTGACCTCAGTGCCTATACAATTGTATGGACATGTTCGCATCACTGTGTTATAATGGACCACGTTGTCCTAATGCACTTTCTACAGTGCATTTCTGGATAAATGTGTGCAAAAAGTCACACCTAACACAGCAATTGTTCATGTTCAAGCATACGATTAATAACGCAACAGACAATGGGCCTGATCCAATTTTCATATTTTTGCATCTGGGCACTTATTCAATTAACTTTTTCTCCAAGTTTTCTCCTAGGAGATAATTTTTAATCTTCTATTTAAATTAACTTTTCAGCACTTTGCAATTGAAAAAGGGCCAAAAAGAAGGTGGAAAAGTATTTTCCAAAATGATTCTGCATATTTTCTTGCTTGCTGTTGGGGTTTAAAAGGCATTATATTGATAAGGTGTGAAAATATCACCTAGGAGAAAACTTAGGAGAAAAAGTTAAAGGGACACTGAAGGCTCGAAAAAAAAAAAAGCACCGGACAACTGCAGGGGGCTGGTGGAAGCCCCAGGTGAGTAAAAGTCTTTTTTTTCCCGAGCCTTAAAGCGGAATATAACCCTGCATTTCAACTTTGCTCTAAAACATTATTTACAGTATATTATATGCAACCAGCATTTTTTTTTTTTACTAGACCAGCATTGGAAGGGTTACACAGGGCTTTAAAGTTCCTTTAGATTTCTGCAGACGCATCCGAAGCTGAAAAGAGATACATTTTGTTTACAGAAATGTATCTAAGTGTTTAATGTGACTCATCTCTCTGACTGAGAAGGAGCTTGGAGGACTGCCAAAGAGTGTGTAACTGTTTATCAATAGATACATAGAATGTAACAATCTGAACTTCTGCATATCTCGCCACGGAACTTGAAACGTCTGTGTTTAACCCTTCCAATGCTGGTCTAGTAAAAAAAAAATGCTTTTTGCATATAATATGCTGTAAATAATATTTTAGAGCAAAGTTGAAATGCAGGGTTATATTCCGCTTTAAGTGTCCCTTTAAGTGCATAAGGGTCAGTGGCCCATTTTCAATAAACTTTTTCTCCAAGGTGATATTTTTATACCTTATCAATTAAATGCTTTATAAGTCACAAGCAAGAAGCAAACACATACTTATTTACCTATGTTTTGGTACTTTTGCAATTGCAGAGTGCTGAAAAGTTATTTTCAGTTAGGAAAAGTTGCGTTAAGATGAACAATTATCTCCAATGAGAAAACCTAGATGAGAATAAGGGCCATAATATTGATTCACAGAGCTTTTCTGTTGAATTATCTCTCCTTATTTATCTTATGCATTAGCTTTCCTTACAATTAAGGTGAAAAATAAGTAAGCTTTGTAAATAAACCCCATACTATGAACTTAGGCTAAGGGTGCGTACACACATCTAAATGTAATTGGCCAATTTTACCATGCCAATGTAGTATGAGAGCTTACTTACACAATCTGCTCATTGTATTCACAATCTAGTCGCTTCATACTACATGGAAGTGATAGAATTGGCCATTCATTGGCCAATAAAAATTAGACACAGACAGTCCCAGAATAAGGATGCAGATAAGGTGCACTTACTAATCTTCGACAACTCTACCGCATGCTTGTTTTGGGTGTGTGATTCAGACACTGCTGAAATGGGAAAGATCAGCAGGACAGATGGCATTGATATAAGGAAATAAATATGAAAGCCTACATATTCCTGACATTACAGTGTCACTTTGTTAAAGTAACAGTAAAATGCTGAAATTAGGCTCAGTAGGAATAAAAAGAAAGTAAAGCATGAAATGAATGCCTTTTATAACCTATACTGAAAATTAAACCTGTGCGTTTCTTTATCAAGCATGATCTTTTGCATTCCTAACTTCATTGTGCATAATCAACCTTAGTTTTCAATGAAAAACTTTTGAAATAGAATAAAGAGGATACCTTTCTAGTGCTTCACCGCCAAGAGCGTCCTCATGTCCGGAGGCTTTGCTCAAGATAGCCTGAATGGCAGCCTTCTCAGCATCAGAGAAAGTCATTTTTGCTTCTGTGTTGTTGCCGGTAGGTACAGAGAGAGATGCAGGATAGTTGTATTGTTCTGCTCTGCACTCTCCACTTTTATAGAGAGAAGGGCAGCAAGACCTCCCATGTCCAGTGATCAGATAGAAGATACACCCAAAGGAAAACTGCAGCCCATGTACAACTGTGTGACCATTCAGCATCTTACAGATTGCTGACCTCTGGCTTCTACAATCTATTTAGCCCTAGTTAACCACATCTACTGACATGCTGCTATGTTTTATCTTCTTCCAATGAAAAAAAAAAGCTACATAAGAAAAGCATTGATAGATGAAAATGTGAAACATATTTAATAAAACTGAGAAGGAATTTATTGTCTCCTGTAAAGTGCGTATGGTAAAACCTTATATTTATATAAAATTCCTTTGTACTGTCTGCTTTTGAATGGCCTTTGTTGACTGCTCAAGTCCTTTATGTGGGTAGTCACGTGCAAACCAGAACAACCTCATGCAAGGTGATTAGACTTTTCAGGGGGTATCTCTAAGTATATTATTTAAAAGAGAAGAAAGATAGATCATCAAGCATGTTGATTTACACTGCCCTGTTTACAGAGTAATATGTTTTTACATGGAGACCTCTGCTAATGATCTCAGCATCCTGTCATGAGATTGGCTCACAGTGATCATGTGGTCAAGAGCCAATGAAATCGACTCCGGACCGGCTCAGGGAGCTCTGGGCGTGGGGGCTGCAGTAGCGTGATTGACGGCAGCGGTAGGGTGAGGCAGGCTAATTGAAATCAATGACCTGGTCGGGATAACAGGTCCCAAACAGGGCATACATTTCAATTAGCATGGTCCTGAAACGGTTAAAGACTGGGTTCCACAGCTCCCCCAAGGTTGATATATGTTTCATTACTGTATTTTTACATTTAATACAGATATCATAGTATGTATATAGTGTTGGGTACAGTAATGTATTATCTAGGCCTATTTTTACCATTGACTCTCAAGCACATTTATCCAGCATTAGCCGATCCCCATCGGTGCCAAATAATTGAGACTTTACTGCAAATCATCACATAGGCCTAAATACAGGTATTAATTATTTGATTTGATAATTATATCAAAATATGACTTAATACCATTGTAAAATTCATACTCGCACTACAGTTTACAAAGGTAGTTGGTGTAATGTCTTAAAAAAAAAACTTCTACTCTCTAGCATACAAGTTGTACTCGCTGTGGGACCATCCCAAGTTAACAATTAGCCCTATAAGGGCTAACGAGCAATTAACAATTAGCCCTATAAGGGGTACAAAAAAAACCTGTTGTTTTATTGCCATGCTATAGTTGGTACAATGCTTAGTGTGAAAGTCCTGCAATGGGTACTATGGTACTAGAAGATTCTTAATCTAATTAGTATTTCTAGCTATTCTCTATGAATTTACTCCATCTTGATATAACGACTTTATTGGGCTTATTGTCAGTCCCCAACTGGGATATTTTTATATATATAGCACAAATAAATTCACAGTTGAGCAGAATATACTGATTTGTGTGCGGCCTTTTGTAGGTAAGGCGGCCCAGACTTACATCAAAGGAGCCTATAGGCACAGATGTCCTGGCACCCTAGACTCCGCCCTCCATGAACCTAAAAACCCCTGCCGAACTGCATCACACATTTGCTGGCTGGCCCCACAGTCACTTCTCCCTTACTTCCCTTGCCCATCATAGGCAGCTACAGGTGTCCCCTAGCATTAGGTAGCCAGAGGTACCCAGAGGAATTAAGTAGCTAGTGGAGTTCCCCCAATGGAATGCCGAGAGCTGGGTGACTAACCTCTCATTTACATTCCATTCTGGAAAGGAGGGAGGGAAGAACAAGAGGAGGGGAGTGAGCGCCTATCCATTATGAGACGCCTGTGGGCCCGTGCCTACAGTGCCTTATGGTAAATCCAGCCCTGAGGTAAGGTGTATTGCCAGTGCTTGCACCTGTTTGATACATGTATGCAAATACCTACTCAATTCTAGCTTTTGTGTACTACTAAATGTTTATTAGGCTCTGATGCAGTATAGTATTCTTATACTTCTCACCTTAGGCGTGATTCAGATGCAACTGTCACTATTTCCAAGGGTGTGAGACTATGTAAGCATGCAAATGTTTATTCACATGATTCAGTTGTAAAAACTATGCCATGCTAAAGTTACCATAGCTGCAAATGGTCAGCAGGAAGTATGGATTTTTTCAAATTTGTTTTGGTGTTTGTTTCTCTTGATATAATTAGATTTGGGAGGTGTTTATAATTGAAAATGAAAGCAAATGTGGGAAGTGTTTTCACTTGCTCTACTTAGGTGAACATACATTTTGCTCATCTCATGTTGGAGACTTTTGTTAACTCAGTACTTTATTTTCTACTAAGACCCGGTTTACACTGGTGGTAAACTACGGTCCTTTCGTGGATCGGAACGGAACGGATCCAAACGGATGCGGGTGGATCAAATGTTAACCTATGGATCCGTTCACATCCATCCATTCAAACGGATCCATTTTGCGCCATCTGCTGCAGCAAGTTTGCTGCAGCATCAATTTTTCCAGACAAAGAATAAAAAACAATTGTGCTACAAGCTCACAGTCTCTTAAGATGAAGAAAACTTCCAGGTAATCTCCAGGACAGCTCCTCCACTGCCACTGTGTCCACTCTTAAAAGACAAAAAAGAGTTCCATAGGGTAGTACTGTCAGGCTCAGGCTTCCCCTTCACCAGCAATATGCACCAGAGTGATTTCCACACCCAATTTACAGGCACCAAGTGAGTGTAAGGTACCCCCCCAAACAGCCCGCACTCACCCAGTTAACCTCTTCAACTAGAGGTATATATAAGCACTCAGGGGGGATCACAACATCTGGTTCATTAATCAGCCTTAAGGTGGCCCCTAATGATCCAATCTTTTTCATCCAATCTTACCATTTCTATGTAATTTAAGGTAACTGCCTTCAGTATATTCACTCAAGTTACCCTTCTACTGTTTTTGCACAGCCCATTCTACAGAAACAGCCCTCACCAAAGTGGTCAATGACCTTGCCCTTGCCAAAGCCGAAGGTAAATACTCCATCCTGCTCCTCCTGGACCTCTCCTCAGCATTTGACACTGTCGACCACTCCCTCCTCCTCCACTCCCTGAAGCTAATGGGCATTCAGGACCTAGCCTTAGCCTGGATCTCCTCCTACCTCTCCAACCGCTCCTTCACAACATTTTTCAATGGCTCCTCATCCACTCCTACACCCCTCTCAGTTGGTGTTTCTCAAGGTTCCGTCCTAGGACCACTACTGTTCTCACTCTATACTGCCTCAATTGGCAAAATCATCTCCTCCATGGGTTTCAATTACCACCTGTATGCCGATGACACCCTGTAACGATCGGTGTCAGCAAGAACTGATTTTCTGATTATTGGTGATCTGCAGTATCACCAATAATACAGATGTTATACCTGATTATGTGGTGATCTGCAGAATCATCAATAATGCAAGACACAGGACACCCAGGTGTAAGATAAGTGTTTGGTGCAACAGTAAATATAGATAGAGATACCCACTATCCCAGAAGAGCTGGTAAAAGGAGGTATCTCTAAAGAACACTGTAATCAGTACTCCAGCAGGGTGGAGACACAGATGAGTTAGTGATAGGTTCACCCGAGGAGCGGGTGATGCACAGTAAGACAATGTATACTGATCACTCGTGGAGCGAGTGATTCAGACTGTACTGCAGCAGGTGATCACCTGAGGGGCAGGAGATCCAGACAGTACCGCGTAGGTAGTCACCTGAGGAGCAGGTGATTAAGACTGTATTGCAGCTATCTACCTGAGGAGCAGGTGATTAAGACTGTACTGCAGCTATCTACCTGAGGAGCAGGTAATTCAGACTGTACTGCAGCTATCAACCTGAGGAGCAGGTGATTCAGACTATACTGCAGCTATCAACCTGAGGAGCAGGTGATTCAGACTATACTGCAGCTATCAACCTGAGGAGCAGGTGATTACTGAACTGAGAATCCCTCACCAGAACTAAGCTCACTGGTGAGGGCAGAAGAGTCAGACAAGCAGGTTCGGCAACACACGGACAGATACAGTATAAAGGCAGAAGACTGAATCAGAGTGAGGTATAAGCTAAGTCGGCAACTAGATCAGATAGGCAAAGGCACAGAATCAAAAGACGGAAGAGTAGTCAAGGCTAGCAGAGGGTCATAACAAATAATACAATTCAATTAGTACTTTAAGCTATCAACAGAATCTGGCTAAGTGTGGATCCCCAGCTCCTTCTGGTTCTAGCACACTTTCGGATCTGACTAAGGGTCTGAGGGCTGACACGTAGCATATGCAACAGCAGACGAGGAACAACTGACAGGCATGTCCTATATATACTGGGAGCGCTCCTTAGCGCCGCCCCAGTCACTCAGCCAATCAGGATCAGTGTTGGAGTCAGCTGACCGGCTGATCAGCTGACTCCCCTTCTGCTTGCATAACGACGCGGGGATAGCCGCCATGCCGCTCAGCGATGCGGCGGCCTCCCCCGCATTCACCATAGTCCCAGGCACAACTCCATCATGTACCTGCGTGGCGGAAACCGCCGGCTGAGACGCGGAAATAGCCACCATGCCGCTCCCTGTTGCTGCGGCATCTCCGCTATGCTTTACACATCCAGATATATCTCCACACCCCAGATCTCTCCTCCTCCACCATGGACAAAGTCTCTGCCTGCCTCACATCTATTTCCTCCTGGATGGCTGCCAGGTACCTGAAGCTTAATTTGGACAAGACTGAGCTTCTAATATTCCCACCCCGCCCAGCTGCACCCCTCCCTGATCTGCACGTCACTATCAAAAATACTACCATCCGCCATACCTCCCAAGCACGCTGTCTAGGCGTTATTCTGGACTCTGAACTTTCCTTTAAACCCCACATCCAAGGTATTGTCAGATCCTGCAACTTCCACCTCCGCAACATCTCCAAGATCTTCTCCTACCTGTCCCCTGACACCACTAAACTCCTTATCCACGCCCTTGTCATCTCCCGCCTAGACTACTGCAATTCTCTTTTGTCTGGCCTCCCCTCTAACCATACTGCCCCACTTCAATTGCTAATGAATGCGGCAGCCAGACTGATACATTCTTCTCACTGCAGCGCCTCTACAACTCCGCTCTGTAAAGCCCTACACTGGCTCCCTATCAGCTTTAGGATCAATTTCAAAATCCTGTGCTTGGCCTGCAAATCAGTACACAAGACCTGCCCGACCTACATCTCAGATAGGGCCCAAAGCTGTAGCCAGCGGAGAGCGGAGGGCCCGGCCATGATGGGGTAGCCGTTCCCCTGGCAGCGCTGGGTTTACAGGGGAAGTGTGTTGGCCGCCCAGGTGTCATGGGGCAGTGCAGGGGTGAACAAGGGAAGGGGGCGGGTGGTTTAGAGCTGGGAGGCGTAGGGAAACCTTCCCGCGCTAGGCGGCGGATGTAAGGGGGCGGGCACTTCTGGCCTGTAGCAGCAAGATGGAAGAAGCTGCTTGCCGGGCGCCCGCCCGTGTCCCAGCGAGTATGGCAGATTTGGAGTGGTTGCTGGCCAGGATCCGGGCGGAAGCGGAGTCGAGGGGCCCCTCATGGGTCCATGTGCAGCTGGCAGCTATGGGAGCGAGCACAGAGGCGGAGGTTGCGGCGGCCAGCGAGCCACCCACGGCTGCGGCAACCAGCGCTCCACCCACGCAAGCAGGTGAGGGGAGAGGTGACGAGAGGAGACTGTCCAGGCCACCGGAGAGGCTTAGCCCAGAGCCCCATGCCAGACCCCGGCGCCGCTCGGGGAACCCCCCTTGGGACCCTCTACCTCCCCCCGCAAAACGCCTTTCAAAAAGCCGGGGGTCTGGCGGGAGGAATTCCAGCCAACAGCAGGAGTCAGCAGGAAAGGGGCCATCCAGTGCGGTCTGCTCCTCACATCCACAGGCAGCGAGAGGTGATACGGCCCTTAGTACCCGCACGGCGTGGCAGACTAAGCGGGCCCAACAGAAGGACTCTCATCCCACGGGTGCCGCCCTTCCCCTGCAGCGACGACCCACCAAGCGCACGGTGGGAGCAGGAGCTTCACAGGCAAGAGCTAAGCGGGAAGAGCAACCAAGCAGAAGGGCATGTCGGGCAGAGGCACTCAATGGCCACAGACACAACATGAACAGCACGGCAGGGGCCCCACAGCCGGAGACGGCTCTGCCTCCGAGGTGGATTCCGCAGTGGAGGATGACGATGCCACAGCGGGTGGATCCGGAGTGACGGCTGGCAGGGACACGCATCCAGAGCAGCCAGGTGTGGCCAATTTAGCTGCGGTCAATGCCTTAGCCACTTTATTGTTGGGGATTTGTGGGGGAAGACAGGGTGGGGCTGGTAGCCTAGCAGCGTCGGCAGGGTCGCAGTTAGCGCAGGCGCAGCCTTCACCTCCTGTTGCGGCGGTCACGATGGGGTTGTTACCGATTGGGTCGTCCCTCTCACCAGTGGGAGCTTGGGCATCGACATCCTCGTTAGCGGCTTCGCACGCGGGGTTGGTGCCTTTGGGGGTGCAGGTTGTAGGTCCGGCTGCGCAGGGGGTGGTTCAGGTGGCTCCACTCGCTGCGTTAGGCTTGAATAGTATCCAGTCGGAGGTGGCGGTGCAGACGGAAGGAGCAGTGGGCGGTTCTTCCTTATCTGGGGGGGCAGGCCAGGTGCACTTGGCAGACGCGTCGCATGCGGAACTGTATGTTTGCTTCAATGGCCTTCTTGGTTCGCATTTGAAGCAGGATGTGAAGGAACGGATCTGGAAGGGCGAATATATTAAGATATTTTTGCTCCTTCAGCTGGAGAAGTTCAATCTGGATAAGGGTAAGCCAGACGAGAAGAAGAGGGAGGAGGAACAGCGCTATAGATTAATACCCTGGACTTTCCTGAACTGGTTCCAGGCTTTCTCAATCCTGGCAAGCGTGACAGGGGAAAAGCAGCCTGAGCATTGCTCAGCACTGTTTGGTTACATGGACTCGATCGGGGAGGCTTATCGGTCGTACGGGGGGGAATGCCTGGCTGCGGTACGACGAGCAGTTTAGGCAGACGAAGGCGGTACGGCCGGCGGTTCAGTGGGACCACAAGGATATTACCTTGTGGATGCAGCTGATGATCCCGACTAGGACCTCTCAGTCCTTTCACGCGATTGCCGGAGGGTCGGCCCCCGCTGGCCAGCCGGCTACCCGAGGAAAGGGTATCTGTTGGCAATACAATGATGGATCCTGTCGTTTCGGGCAGTCCTGCCGGTTCAAGCACGAGTGCTCCAATTTCGGAGGCTCACACGCGGCTTCACACGCAGCAATTTCTAAATAGGTATCCTGAACGCAAGGCGGCTGACTTCTTGAGGGCAGGTTTCGGATTCCAAGCAGTTGTTTGTTGCGGTCGGACCCCCCTTTTAGGAATTTAAAGTCTGCCTATAAGCTACCGGGTGTTGTGGACAAGAAGATGGCTAAGGAGGTGGCAGCGGGTTGGTTGGCTGGTCCGTTCCCTTCTCGTCCTCTGGTTGATCTGATTGTGTCACCGCTGGGCGTGGTTCCTAAAAAAGAACCGAGGTCGTTCCACCTAATCCACCACCTGTCTTTTCCTCGCGGTTCATCTGTCAATGACGGTTTGTCAGGTGATGATTCATCGGTAGTGTACACATCATTCGATGCGGGTTTGAGTTGGGTCAGGCGTTTGGGTCAAGGGGCATTGTTGGCAAAAACTGATATCGAATCAGCTTTTAGGTTACTGCCTGTTCATCCTTCGAGTTTCCGTTTGTTGGGTTGTTTTTGGAAAGGGGAGTACTTTGTGGATAGGTGCCTACCCACGGGGTGCTCCATTTCCTGTGCGTATTTTGAGAGGTTTAGCACTTTTTTGGAATGGGTAGTAAAGGATATGTCGACCGTTCAATTGATCATACACTACCTCGACGATTTTTTGTTCATGGGTGCAGCAGACTCTCCTGATTGTGCGTACGCGTTGGCCACTATGTGGCATATATGTGAGCGCTTCGGGGTCCCACTCGCTGAGGAGAAGACGGAGGGCCCTGTAACGGTGTTAAAATTCTTGGGAATTACCATAGATACCGTTGCTATGGAATGTAGCTTGCCAGCTGACAAGGTGGAGAACCTTAAGAATTCCATTTCGGTAGCGATCCATAACAAAAAGATGACTTTGAGGGAGGTGCAGTCTATGCTGGGCAAGTTGAATTTCGCCTGCAGAATCATGCCCATGGGGCGTATTTTCTGCAGGCACCTGGCAATGGCAACCGCAGGGGTATCCGTGCCGCATCACTGCATTCGGTTAACCGCGGACATTAAAGCTGACCTGCAGGTGTGGTTGATTTTCTTGACAGATTTCAATTGCAAGTCGCTGTGGATGCAGGACACGGTGAGTAATTCGGAGTTAGAGCTGTTTACGGATGCGTCGGGCTCCCAAGGTTTTGGTGCCTTTTTCGCCGGGCAATGGTGTGCGGTTCCCTGGGACACATTCTGGGTGGAGGCTGGTTACACTTCCAACCTGGTGCTGTTGGAATTATTCCCCATAGTAGTGGCAGTACAGATTTGGGGACGGCAGCTGGCCAACAATAGAGTTGGGCCGAACCTCCGATTTTAGGTTCGCGAACCGGGTTCGCGAACTTTCGCGGAACGTTCGGTTCGCGTTAAAGTTCGCGAACCGCAATAGACTTCAATGGGGATGCGAACTTTGAAAAAAAAAATTATGCTGGCCACAAAAGTGATGGAAAAGATGTTTCAAGGGGTCTAACACCTGGAGGGGGGCATGGCGGAGTGGGATACACGCCAAAAGTCCCCGGGAAAAATCTGGATTTGACGCAAAGCAGCGTTTTAAGGGCAGAAATCACATTGAATGCTAAATGACAGGCCTAAAGTGCTTTAAAACATCTTGCATGTGTATACATCAATCAGGTAGTGTAATTAAGGTACTGCTTCACACTGACACACCAAACTCACCGTGTAACGCACCGCAAACAGCTGTTTGTGTAGTGACGGCCGTGCTGGACTGGTGCGCACCATGGCGAGGAACAGGTATGCAGTGGCGGGTTCACTGAACAGAACAGGTATGCAGTGGCGGGTTCACTGAACAGAACAGGTATACAGTGGCGGGTTCACAGAACAGGTATGCAGTGGCAGGTTCACTGAACAGGTATGCAGTGGTGGGTTCACAGAACAGGTATGCAGTGGCAGGTTCACTGAACAGGTATGCAGTGGTGGGTTCACTGAACAGGTATGCAGTGGTGGGTTCACTGAACAGGTATGCAGTGGTGGGTTCACAGAACAGGTATGCAGTGGTGGGTTCACAGAACAGGTATGCAGTGGCAGGTTCACTGAACAGGTATGCAGTGGTGGGTTCACTGAACAGGTATGCAGTGGTGGGTTCACAGTACAGGTATGCAGTGGTGGGTTCACAGAACAGGTATGCAGCCAGGAACAAGCTAAGCCTAACTAATCTTTCCCTATGAGAGACAGTCTGCAGCAGCTCGCCCTACTCTCACTAATGCAGGCACACGAGTGACCGTAATGGCCGCCGCTGCCTGCCTTATATAAAGGGGGTGGGGCTCCAGGGGCTAGTGTAGCCTAATTGACTACACTGGGCCTGCTGACTGTGATGTAGAGGGTCAAAGTTGACCCTCCATGTGCATTATGGGGCGAACCGAACTTCCGCAAAGGTTCGCCTGCGGGACGCGAACGCGAACCACGGAAGTTCGCATGGAACCGTTCGCAGGCGAACCATTCGGCCCAACTCTAGCCAACAAGCGGGTCAGGATCAACTGCGACAACATGGGTGTGGTCTTGGCGATAAACAGCTGTTCGGCATCCTCTCCCCCGGTGATAAGTCTGATGCGTCAATTGGTGTTGGATTGTTTGCGGCTTAATATTTACTTGTCTGCTGTACATTTACCTGGGGTCGACAATGTCATTGCTGAGGCACTTTCTCGATTCCAGTGGGACAGATTCCGGGTGGCAGCTCCCACGATCGGAAGAACGTGGGGTTCCTTGCCCGTCCACGGCACGGAGGATTCCTTTCGAGTCGTATCCTGTATGATCGGGAGATCGTTATCGGAGTCATCAGAGGCAGCGTACACGTTAGTGTGGAACACGTGGGATTTTTTGATGATTCAAGTGGGAGGTTGTGGGATGCTTTGATGATTCAAGTGGACGAAGAGCGGCTGTGTTGGTTGTTGTATTTTTTGGGGACAAATTTCGTGGAAGGTGTTTCAGCGTCAGCAGTGGCTAAGACGCTATCTGCTCTGGCCTTTTGGTTTAAGGTTAGGTGGCTCTTAGACGTAACAAAAGATTTTCGTGTGAGGCAGGCACTTAGAGGTTACCAGGCGGGAGTGGTTCGTAGAGAGGCCAGACGTCCGGTGAGGTTCGAATTGTTGGGTAGGCTGGCAGAGGTGCTGCCAGGTTTGTGTTCCTCAAGTTACAAGTGCGGTCTATTTCAGACTGCTTTCATGCTGGCCTTTTTCAGGGCTTTCAGAATAGGGGAGTTAGTGAGCCGGAACAAATCTGGAGTGGGAGGCATCCTTGCAGAGCACGTCACGGTCCTCGCTGATATGGTGGTCATTTATTTACCACGTTCAAAAACCGACCAGTCGGGTAGGGGTCGTACCATCACTCTGTTTCAGATTGGTGGTCCGTTATGCCCTCATTATAACGTACAGAGGATAGGGGCGGCTGGTCCTTCACAGGTGCCGGTGTTTTTGGTGCACCGGGACGGTATGGCTATGTCCCGTTTTCAGTTCGTAGCGGTATTTCGGAAATGTTTAGGCCAACTTGGCCTCCCTTTCCTGGAGTTTGCCTCCCACTCCTTTCGGATCGGGGTGGCTACAGAGGCGTCACGTTGGGGGTTGAGTGAGGGGGTCATAAAGCAGATTGGGCGTTGGGAGTCAGCTCGGTACAAGTCATATATTAGACCCCATTTAGTGTAGGATGGGGGGTCGTTTGGGTACTAGGGCAATTGCTGTCAGTTTTTTGTTTCTCTTTTGTTGCAGGTCTGCAGCTCATCGTCTGGATTGTGGGACATTCCTACGTTAGTGGGGGGCGAGAAGGGCTGATGTGAGGCCTGAGGGCCGGCAGCTTGGCTTCCCAAGGGAGCAGGAACGTATCCGGTGGATAGGTTTCCCTGGGATGGTTTGGCCCAGCCTTTTGCTGGAGCTACACAAGTTGGCACGCATGGACAGAGCCCCCAATATCCTCGTTTTGCACGTTGGGGGGAATGATCTGGCCGCTAGGTCCACCAGAATTGTCATAAGGGAGATCAAATTTGATTTTTTTAAGGGTATGGTCCCTGTTTCCAGAGACCATTGTAGTTTGGTCTGACATAGTGGCTCGGGAATATTGGAGGTTGGTAAACTCGGTTCATAAGGTCAACAAGGCAAGGATTAAACTGAACAAAGAGGTGGCAAGGTTCTTTATCAGGAATGGGGGGTTGGCTATCCGACATTTCGAACTGGAGGAGGAGATTGGTTTGTTCCTTAGAAGGGACGGGGTTCATCTTAATGACATTGGGATGGATTTATGGGCCCTGGGCATCGAAGATGGGGTGCAAAGAGCTTTGAGGTTGGGGGCCTCAAGGGCATAAGGGGTCATGCCCTTTCGTGGTGGAGGGGTAAAAAGGGGCTCCGGAGGTCGGTTTCTTGTGAAATGAGATTTGTCGCGGGACAAATCCGGTGGTTTTAAGGGAATTAAGAGAGAGACGACTTTGGGGCATGCAGCTGTCCCCGAGCCGAGGTGCGCGGCTGGGGGCCGGTACAAGGCTGCATGTCACATGGGTGTTGTGACAGACGGAATTTCGGTGCCTCCAGACCCCTTTACCCCAGCTCTTTGTGGATGCTGTTTTTAATTATGTTTTTGGTTATGTTGGTTATCTATGATTGTTTTTGGAATATTGTGAATTGGCTGAATAAAGAAGGGGCTGCTATGGCCTTAAATTAATACAATGCCAAGTAGTCCGTGTCCATTATTTAATAGGTTAAGATGGGAAGGCAAATGGTGGGTGGGGGTAATTTTTGGTGGTTAAGGGAAAGTAGACTTACCATTATCAAGATAGGGCACGAAGCTGTAGCCAGCGGAGTGCGGAGGGCCCGGCCATGATGGGGTAGCCGTTCCCCTGGCAGCGCTGGGTTTACAGGGGAAGTGGGTTGGCTGCCCATGCGTCATGGGGCAGTGCAGGGGTTAACAAGGTAAGGGGGCGGGTGGTTTAGCGCTGGGAGGCGTAGGGAAACCTTCCCGGGCTAGGCGGCGGATGTAAGGGGGCGGGCACTTCCGGCCTGTAGCAGCGAGATGGAAGAAGCTCCCTCCGTCCCTCATTTCCTGTTTTGTGTGGTACGTCTTTGTTTGTCATTGCAGCCGGAGGGGTAAAAAGGGGCTCCAGAGATCGGTTTCTTGTGAAACGAGATTTGTCGATGGTTTTAAGGGAATTAAGAGAGAGACGACTTTGGGGCATGCAGCTGTCCCCGAGCCGAGGTGCGCGGCTGGGGGCCGGTACAAGGGTGCATGTCACACGGAATATGGAATATTGGAATATTGTTAATTGGCTGAATAAAGAAGGGGCTGCTATGGCCTTAAATTAATCCAATGCCAAGTAGTCCGTGTCCATTATTTAATAGGTGAAGATGGGAAGGAAGATGGTGGGTGGGGGTGGTTTTTGGCAGTTAAGGAGAGGTAGGTTTACCATTATCATGATCTGGTCCACAGGCACATACCAGCCCGCCCCCTCCGATCCGCCAATGACCTGCGCCTAGTCGCACCACGCATAACTCAGTCACATGCACGATTGCAGGACTTCACCAGGGCTGCCCCTACTCTCTGGAACTCGCTCCCACCAGCCGTCAGACTCGCCCCCATCTTTAATACCTTCAAACAAGCTCTCAAGACTCACCTCTTCATGCTCGCATACCCCCCTACACCAGCATCATAATATGTTCTGTTAGACACCCTCTCAAAAAATGCACCTATTGTCTCCACCCCCACCCTTTCCGTATGTTCTACCTTGTATGTTAACCCATTTATCTATTGTGCAGCGCTACGTAATATGTTGGCGCTTTATAAATACAATAAAAAATAATAATAATAATAATAGATTAGGTAAGATTGGATGAAAAAGATTGGATCATTAGTGGCCACCATTATGCTAGCAAAGGGAATCCGTTGCTGCCCTCGATCAAATCCACCAATAGGACTCAAATAGGTAATAATAGTGAAGTACAGTTTTAATAAAATAGAAGACAAGTGGTATTGCACTTACAGACATCTGAGGTATGAAAGCATATAACAGATGGTGTGCCTGGGACACCGCTCCAAATGCATCCGCCTCCGCCCATTCAAAAAAAGCCAAACCGCGTTGCCATAGATGACTGCACCTCTCAAGGCTCCGCCCTACGCGTTTCGACCTGGAAGTCTCATCAGGGGCTCATACATTTTGCTCATCTCATGTTGGAGACTTTTGTTAACTCAGTACTTTATTTTTATTAAGACCCGGTTTACACTGGCGGTAAAATACGGTCCCTTCGTGGATCGGAACGGATCCTAACGGATCAAATGTTAACCTATGGATCTGTTCACATCCATCCATTCAAACGGATCCATTTTGCGCCATCTGCTGCAGCAAGTTTGCTGCAGCACCAATTTTTCCGGACAGCTGAGCCCAGCGGAACAGAAACGGAAGCTGAAGTGCTGTACTCGGGGCAATGAGAAAATGGAAAACTTCTTCACACTAATGAAGAAACTGACCACTCTAAGGACCAAAATCCACTTTGGGGGTGGGGGTCTGGGGGGATGTTGGGAAATGGAACAGAAGCAGCGGAACGGAAACAGAGTGGCAATGGAATGAAAACAGATCTGATCGACTGGTGCCGTTTTCACAGATCCGTTTGCCACTCCTATGCAGGTGTGAACCGGGCCTTATTCTTTTTTCTTTTTTTTTTACTTTTTCAGATTTGTTTATTTTTAAATCAGTGTTCCCCCTCAGCCTTTGTAATCCCTTATACTCCATGCAAGTTGAGATATGAGAAAAAAAAGCGCACCACTGATTCATTAATTCTTTAGCACTTTTTACTTTGAAGAATATGGGACAAAAATGTATTAAACAATGAAGATTTCCTCTCACATCATTCCAGGTAAAAAATATAGAATAGGATAGATAGATAGATAGATAGATAGATAGATAGATAGATAGATAGATGTTTAGGTTTTAAAATTCATGCTTTATTGAGATGTCAATGCCCTTTTGCTGTTATGGAATTTGTTGAGAAATAGAGGTTTCTGGTTTATCAGCACTTGGTCAAGCATGCAGAGATAGAAGCCAGGAACTTGTCCCAGGCAGCATGGGCACATGGTGTGAAGTCTTCTGGGAAGTGGACAGCCAGGACAACCAGGATGCATTCATTCAGAAGCTGCAAGAGATAAGACTTTGCTTTAATATTTAGTTAACTCTACTTTTGCCTAGAAATAATTGGTCATTACATATTCTTGCTCACTGATTAATGAAATGAATTTTTGTCCACTTTTCTACATATAAGGAACTGAGATTTGTATAGGGAAAAAGCATTTTGTTTAGTTTAGCTGTAATTTCTGTGTCAAAGCACTCTGCCTTTGATTAGCTATAAATACTTGAAGAGTGGCAGTAATGCCTGGTACCCACCAGGCAATTTTCATCAGATAAATGGGTGGAATAAATTATTTCTGACATGTCCAATCAGAATTCTGATCGTTTTTCTGATTGATTTTCTGATTCTGATTGATCAGAAAAACTATCGGAAATCCGATCATACCTATCGGGAATAATCGATTTGACCCGTCTGATAGAAATCATGGTGTGTACCAGTCATAATGCAGGAAACTCTTCTTCACCAAAGCAAGGAAAACACGTCTTTCACCAATCTGAGATTACCTTTTTACATCCACAAAAATTAAAAGAATCAGTTTGATGGACTAGAGATTCCAAAAGATATCTGTACATGAATGGATGTTTTAATTACGGGTATACTATCCAAATTACAAGCATGTTTGTTGTCATCATTTGTACGCCCACATTGATGATAAAAACAACCAAACATGATCATTCTATAGCATAAAATTTGTGGAATAAAATGATAGCCCTAAGACCATAACCACTTCGCATCCAGAACTTTTTTCCCACTTATTGACCAGAGCAGTTTTGACAGTTTAGCTATGTCCTTATTTAATCAGAAATAACTTTATCCCTACTTAGCACACAGAAATGAAATATATATTGTTTTTTTAAGACTAACTAGGCTTTCATTGTATGCCATTTTTTCCCTCGAACTATTTTGTTTTCTATGAATTTTAATGGGAAAGCAAAGAAAAAAATAGAACAAACATTTCTCAGTTTTTCTAATTCCAGTTTAAAAATAAAAGTGCTACTGTAGATAAAAAACACAAATTTTGTTTGGCTATTCTTACTGCTTATCACAAAACTTAGATTATGTTCCGGTCACAATTTATGGGGAAGATATTTGATTCTGAAATAATGCTACAGAGTGTATTTTTCACTATGAAATGAGAAAATAAAAGTATTGTTAATAGTAAAAATCAATCTCATTAGCTCAGGAAACATATATTCCCATTCACCAATTAGTGCTGCATCAGATAGTGCCAGAAATGTGCACAGGAGTAAGCCCAATCCTGCACAGCACTGCTTTTGTACAAGTCAGTAGATTTTACTGACCTGTGGCTTGGATGAAGTCACAGACGACATATATCTACTGACCTGTGGATAAAATGGTTAAACACGGTTCTTATATTTAAATTTGCTGCCTCTAAAGATGCATGATAAGCAATACCATAAAACAAATGATAACTAGTAATTTAGCACATGGTGAAAAAATGTTTACATCTTAGTTTACCTGGTTTACCGTCAGTATTTTGGTATTACTTAGACTGGGCACCCACTACAGAATGCTAATCGCAATCGCAAATAATTTTTGCAAGCTGTTTGCACAGCTATTTAAAAGGGAATTTCTGAGATTTTTGAAGCAATTTTTTAAATGCTTGCCTTTCCAGAGCGATTGTGATTTGCAAGTATTGCAAAATCGCTTTTGCATAGCAATTGCAAAGTGATTTTGCAGTAGTTGTATCTTTTGTATTAGAGCGCATCCTGTAGGCTTAATTTCAATGACTTTCATTAGCCTATCGCTTTTCAAATTGCCGGCAATCACCAAATTCCAAAGCGCGGCTAAAAGCGCTTTAGTGGGCTATGACCCAGAGACTGCAATAGAAAAGGTTTACCGGCAAAATATGCGGTAAAAATATATGAAAAATGCAAGCCAACAATTAAACATTCCAAAACAGCTGATTTAGTAAATAATGGTGCAGTAAAGAGCGATGAGAAGCAATATGAGAATAAGCCATAGTTATTGAAGGCTATTGTTGTTCTGACCAACCACTAGCTATGCAAAAGATCTTCAGTTATCAGCATGAAAGATATTTCTTAACAAAACCACCTCCTGTGCCCTCATACAAAAAAGATTTTTATTGGATGACAGCACAAGAAGTAGAAGACACCACATTAACTATGGCAACAGCACAACGTTGCCCAACTCGACTGAGCAACCGCCAGAACAATCAGTCAAGTTTCTACTGAAAAGTAAAACATTACTGTAATTGCGAATGGTTGTGAGTGATCAGCTTTTCTACTCTTGCTCCAGTTCTCTATGCACCTGTCTTGACAAATCAGCCTAACTGAATATGTGCATTGGATTATATTGCACTGAGATGGTGCCAGTTAAAGGACCACTATTGCCTAAAATTAAAATGAAAAGTTCATATGTATAAAATGTACATGTGATCCAGAATAAAATACACTATAAATGTATTTTTTCCTATGTTGCTGTCACTTACAGTAGGTAGTTAAATTCTGACAGGTCTGATAAGTTTTGGACTAGTCCATCCCCTTATAGAGAATTCTCAGCGTGTTCTTTATTTTCAAAAGAAATGAATGAATGAATGACATTTGCTCAGTCCAACTGGCAAAATAGTGTGCAAATGAGCTGGGAGGCTGGCTGACATCTTTGTACAGATTTTTTTACAAGGAGTGGTAAAGGAAATGCAAGTGCCCCATATAGAAATGGACTTGTCCAAAAACTGTCAGATCTGTCTGCTTTTTACTAGTTAGTGCAAAAAATGATTAAGGTGACATGGTGCCCTAGGCAAGATAGCGGGTTTTGCCCATCGCTGAAGGTCACTTTTTTTTTTTTTTAGTAAGATTTGGTAGCATCCACCAGGCCCCTAGACTCTCTCCAGGCCCTAGGTAACTGCCTAGAATTGCCTTGTGGATGATCCGGCTCTGGATTAGTGTAAGCGACAGCAAAATAGAAACGTAATTTATAGTGCATTTTATTCAGCGATAAATGTAGTGGTGTGTGTGTGTGTGTGTGTGTGTGTGTGTGTGTGTGTGTGTGTGTGTGTGTGTGTGTGTGTGCGTGTGCGTGCGTGCGTGTGTGTGTGTGTGTGTGTGTGTGTGTGTGTGTCTGTGTGTGTGTGTGTATATATTTACATGTGTTTTAAATCGACAACATTTTCATGATAGTGGTCCTTCAAGGAAGTAGGGAGCCATTACTAAGCCCTCCCCCATCACTAATTATCCTATAGTCTATTGCACCATGTGCACTTACTACTGGGTTGTCTAAAAAAAAAACCCCGTACTTCCATCATTTGGAATGCAGTTTATATTAATTAGGACACCCCCGCCATTCCCAACAATATGTGAAAGTTCCAATCTGCAAAAGAGGCATATTGACCTGATCCCCTTCTACTATAGTACTAATACTCCACGATTGTGGTAAAATGAATATCTTACACCAAAGTTCTGTGGATCCACTCTGTTGTGTGCATGCAGGTCCCTCAGGGCACTCAGGGCTTTACTCGGGTTGTCGATATGTTGGTTGGCAAGACCAATGGCTTTCAGCACCTTGCCTCCTAGGGCCTTCACAGCGGGGGATCCATGCTCCAGGTTCATCTTACTGAAGTATGTCTTTGTTTGTGGATAGCACTTAAAAAGCCTGCAAGATATAAAGTGTCATTTAATCTCCAGTAGAATATGATATGATTTACATATATAGTGAACAATTCATTCCCCCCCCCCCCCATCACGCATAGGGATTTTCCAACATGTCCAATGAAACATTCATTCGATAAACTGCCAAAAACGGATCAAAAGTGAATCCATGTTTGTGCATGGGGAATAGATGGCCGCTATTCTATTAAAGTGACTAGAGGACCACTATCCTGAAAAATTTTAAAGTTTCAAATACAAACATATAAAATGTAGATTTCTCCCAGAGTAAAATGCACCATAATTTACTTTTCTGCAATGTTCCTATCACTTACAGTAAGCAGTAAAAATCTGACAGATCTAACAGGTTTTGGACTAGTCCATCTCCTCATGGGGGATTATTTATTTTCAAAAGCAATTACTGAATCGCAGTTTCTCGGTCCAACTCCCAGAATAGTGTGCAAATGAGTAGGCAGGCTGGCCAACATCTTTCTATAGGTCCTTTCCAAGGAGTGCTTTCGTAAAGATTGAAGAACAAAAACTAAAATGTGCTTTCTTAAAACAGAAAGTATTGGCAATAATTCAGGATGGAGTGAGCCCAGAGATGTCTCCCAGTGCATCACTGCTGAATATATGCAAATTACCCTTCACTGGGAGACATCTCGGAGCTCACTCCATCCTGAATTATTGCCAATACTTTCTGTTTTAAGAAAGCAAACTTTTGTTTTGCATAACATTTTAGTAACAGGGCTTTTTGGTCCTTTGCAGCCCCTTATTTATTTATTGTATTTATAAAGCGTCAACATATTACGCAGCACTGAGCCCCTTACACACTCCTAGGAGTTCTGGTTCACCATGATCTTGCTGGGTACTCTGGGTACTCTTGCTGGGTACTCTGTAACTCTGTAAAAATTGAAGGAGATACTGAGAATCCTCCATGAGGAGCTGGACTGGTCCAAAACCTGTCAGATGTTAACTGCTTACTATAAGTGACAGCAACATAAGAAAAATGTCATTTACAGTGAATTTTAATCTGGGACAAACGTATACCTCAATTTTTCAATTTTGCATGATAGTGGTCCTTTCACATCATCATCTCGACATTGCTTTGAAAAATCGATACGTGTATGGCCAGTATGGGATCCAAGACTTTATAAACACATAAGAATAACATTTTTTGTGTGGCTATTACTTGATTACTAGAGACAAAGCTCACCTCTCCACGAGGTTTTCTCTTAAATTGACAAGGCAGAGGAATTTGGAAGCTGCTCTATTTATATCCTTGTGAACAATGATGATTGCCTGCCTGTATTGCTGATCATTTGCCTCCAATACTTGAAGGGTGCATTCATACTATGCACATTGCGTTGTGTTATGTTGCTGCATGTGAACTCATGTGACCTCAGTGCCTATACAATTGTATGGACATGTTCGCATCACTGTGTTATAATGGACCATGTTGTCCTAATGCACTTTCTACAGTGCATTTCTGGATAAATGTGTGCAAAAAGTCACACCTAACACAGCAATGGTTCATGTTCAAGCATACGATTAATAACGCAACAGACAATGGGCCTGATCCAATTTTCATATTTTTGCATCTGGGCACTTATTCAATTAACTTTTTCTCCAAGTTTTCTCCTAGGAGATCATTTTTAATCTTCTATTTAAATTAACTTTTCAGCACTTTGCAATTGAAAAAGGGCCAAAAAGAAGGTGGAAAAGTATTTTCCAAAATGATTATGCATATTTTCTTGCTTGCTGTTGGGGTTTAAAAGGCATTATATTGATAAGGTGTGAAAATATCACCTAGTCCTAGGAGAAAACTTAGGAGAAAAAGTTAAAGGGACACTTAAGGCTCGAAAAAAAAAGAGTTTTACTCCCCTGGGGCTGCCACCAGCCCCCTGCAGCTGTCCGGGGCCCACACAGTCTCCATCAGATGCTCCTGTCCCCCGCCGGCAGCCACTTTCGTTTTCGGCGTCAGTCGCCGACAGGCTGGGAACGCGAGTGATTCTTCATGTTCATGGCCGCAATAGCAGAATAGAGGGCACTATTGACAGAAGCATCTGATGGAGACTGCGTGGGCACCGGACAACTGCAGGGGGCTGGTGGAAGCCCCAGGCAGGGCCGGCCCGCTCATGAGGCGGGGTGAAACTTTTGCCTCAGGCGGCACATTTCTAGGGGCGGCACCCGCCCGTCCATGGGTGCGGAGAGCCGGCCGCTGAGCTGGAGAGGTAGCGGGCTGGACGGGGTTATTGGGCCTAGCGGCGGGGAGGGGGGTCGGACCCCCCCTCCCTCGCCTGGGTCCCCCGATCTGCGCTCCCCTCCAGCCTTAAATAGTTAAGAAGTAGCCGCTACTCGTAAGAGGCACGGGCGGGGAGGACTCACCTCTTACTCGCTCCAGCATCCACTGACATCACTTCCTGCACCGTTGCCAATTCTTTCAAAATTTGCCTCAGGCGGCAAAAAGTCTAGGGCCAGCCCTGGCCCCAGGTGAGTAAAAGTCTTTTTTTTTTCCGAGCCTTAAGTGTCCCTTTAAGTGCATAAGGGTCAGTAGCCCATTTTCAATAAACTTTTTCTCCAAGGTGATATTTTATACCTTATCAATTACCTATGTTTTGGTACTTTTGCAATTGCAGAGTGCTGAAAAGTTATTTTCAGTTAGGAAAGGTTGCGTTAAGATGAAAAATTATCTCAGATCAGAAAACCTAGATGAGAATAAGGGCCATAATATTGATTCACAGAGCTTTTCTGTTGAATTATCTCTCCTTATTTATCTTATGCATTAGCTTTCCTTACAATTAAAGCGGTTTAACACCCAGCATTACAACTTTGCTTTAAAAGATTGCTTACAGCTTACAAACTATTATGCCAGATTTTTTTTTAAGCAGAAATTCACTGAATGGGTTAAACATGACATTTTAGTGTTGGATTTAACTAGGAATCCGCATCCGTTCTTATCTTTAGTTACAAATGTATCTTTGTTTGGAATACAAATAGACCTTTGAAAAGCCTGCGGGGGAAGCCCTCTTTGTTCTCTCAGAGCAGTGTTTGTTTGTTACATTGTAGATAGATACATTTGTAACTAAACAAGCAAGCACAGAGGAGGATTTCTAGCTAAATGCAACACTAAAATGTCATGTTTAATCCATTCAGTGAATTTCTAATTAAAAAAAAACCGGCATAATAGTTTATAAGCTGTAAGCAATCTTTTAAAGCAAAGTTGAAATGCTGGGTGTTAGACCACTTTAAGGTGTAAAATAAGTAAGCTTTGTAAATAAACCCCATAGTATGAATTTAGGCTAAGGGTGCGTACACACATCTAAATTTAATTGGCCAATTTTACCATGTCCATGTAGTATGAGAGCTTACTTACACAATCTGCTCATGGGGCTCGATTCACAAAGCAGTGCTAACCTAGTTAGCAGCATGCCTAAAGGCTTTGGGCGTGCTAACTAGGGTTCTAAGTAGTTAGCACGCACAAAGCTTTGAGAAATCGCGCGCAAAGTTATGCGCGCAAAACTTTACGCGCATAAACCTTTATGCGCACATAAAGTTTTACTGTGCGCATAAAAGTTTATGCACGAAAAGCTCTTTTAGGCGTGCTAAGGGGCTTTTCACAGGCGTGCTAACAGTCAGCACCGCTTTGTGAATCAAGCCCATTGTATTCACAATCTAGTCGCTTCATACTACATGGAAGTGATAGAATTGGCCATTCATTGGCCAATCAAAATTAGACACAGTCCCAGAATAAGGATGCAGATAAGGTGCACTTACTAATCTTCGACAACTCTACCGCATGCTTGTTTTGGGTGTGTGATTCAGACACTGCTGAAATGGGAAAGATCAGCAGGACAGATGGCATTGATATAAGGAAATAAATATGAAAGCCTACATATTCCTGACATTACAGTGTCACTTTGTTAAAGTAACAGTAAAATGCTGAAATTAGGCTCAGTAGGAATAAAAAGAAAGCAAATCATGAAATGAATGCCTTTTATTAACTATACTGAAAATTAAACCTGTGCGTTTCTTTATCAAGCATGATGTTTTGCATTCCCAACTTCATTGTGCATAATCAACCTTAGTTTTCAATGAAAAACTTTTAAAATAAAGAGGATACCTTTCTAGTGCTTCACCGCCAAGAGCGTCCTCATGTCCGGAGGCTTTGCTCAAGATAGCCTGAATGGCAGCCTTCTCAGCTTCAGAGAAAGTCATCTTTGCTTCTGTGTTGTTGCCGGTAGTTACAGAGAGAGATGCAGGATAGTTGTATTGTTTTGCTCTGCACTCTCCACTTTTATAGAGAGAAGGGCAGCAAGACCTCCCATGTCCAGTGATCAGATCAGATCAGAGGGCGCCCGGACAAAAAGGGCGCGGGGTGTAAACTCTAAATAATAATTAATCATTAATAGGGTTTATAAAAATAGTGTGCTATATTTCGTTTACAAATAATGTTTAACAAAATTATAAATTATTAAATAATGTTTATGAAATCGGAAATTGTGAAAACGTTAATCTTCCCTGTTTCAAAAGTTCAACTTATAATTACGTTTATTAAAAAAAACAATAATATATGTTTAATTGTTATAATTGTATATTATTGTGAATAACCTTCATTTATGGTTTGTTCTTATAATAAAATCTGAAAATATTCTTTATAACGATGATATAAATATAACTACGTTCGTAATAAGTGTTGTAAAACATTAGTAATTATTACTAAAATTTTACTAAAACTATACCTAAGCCTACTCTTACACAGAACCCTCCCTGTACCTATCCCTAACCCCTAGACCCCCCTGTTGGTGCCTAAACCTAAGACCCCCCCCCCTGTTGGTGCCTAAACCTAAGACCCCCCTGTTGGTGCCTAAACCTAAGACCCCCCTGTTGGTGCCTAAACCTAAGACCCCCCTGTTGGTGCCTAAACCTAAGACCCCCCCTGTTGGTGCCTAAGTAAACCTCCCTGTACCTACCCCTAACCCCTAGACCCCCCTGTTGGTGCCTAAACCTAAGACCCCCCTGTTGGTGCCTAAACCTAAGACCCCCCTGTTGGTGCCTAAACCTTAGACCCCCCTGTTGGTGCCTAAACCTAAGACCCCCCTGTTGGTGCCTAAACCTAAGACCCCCCTGTTGGTGCCTAAACCTACGACCCCCCTGTTGGTGCCTAAACCTAAGACCCCCCTGTTGGTGCCTAAACCTAAGACCCCCCTGTTGGTGCCTAAACCTAAGACCCCCCTTTATTATGTGGATAATAATGTTTTACTAATTGTGGATGCAAAAAATATTTTGCAATTTACGTTACGTACTGATCGCTTTATTTTGTGAATAATAATGTTTTACAAACAGTAAGGGATAAAACTTTAAATAATGTTTTAATTATTTAAATAAGATAAATATGTTTAGTATTTTCATAAACGTTATTCGGCACGGGTGCATTTTATAAACGTAAATCACCACAAGCTCAGTTATAAATCATTAAACAGCTCCGGGCGCCGTTTGTAAACTTTATTTAGCTCCGGGCGCCGTTTGTAAACTTTATTTAGCTCCGGGCGCCGTTTGTAAACTTTATTTAGCTCCGGGCGACATTTGTAAACTTTATTTAGCTCCGGCGCCCTTTTTTCCTGCTCGGCGCCCATTAAACGTTATTTATTATGGGAGTGAATGGCGGCGCCCTTTTTGTCCACTAGCTGCCTGCGCCCTTTTTTCCCAGCTCCAGAAGATACACCCAAAGGAAAACTGCAGCCCATGTACAACTGTGTGACCATTCAGCATCTTACAGATTGCTGACCTCTGGCTTCTACAATCTATTTAGCCCTAGTTAACCACATCTACTGACATGCCGTTATGTTTTATCTTCTTCCAATGAAAAAAAAAAGCTACATAAGAAAAGCATTGATCGATGAAAATGTGAAACATATTTAATAAAACTGAGAAGGAATTTATTGTCTCCTGTAAAGTGCGTATGGTAAAACCTTATATTTATATAAAATTCCTCTGTACTGTCTGCTTTTGAATGGCCTTTGTTGACTGCTCAAGTCCTTTATGTGGGTAGTCACGTGCAAACCAGAACAACCTCATGCAGGGTGATTAGACTTTTCAGGGGGTATCTCTAAGTATATTATTTAAAAGAGAAGGAGGATAGATCATCAAGCATGTTGATTTTCACTGCCCTGTTTACAGAGTAATATGATTTTACATGGAGACCTCTGCTAATGATCTCAGCATCCTATCATGAGATTGGCTCACAGTGATCATGTGGTCAAGAGCCAATGAAATCGACTCCCAACCGGCTCAGGGAGCTCTGGGCGTGGGGGCTGCAGTAGCGTGATCGACGGCAGCGGTAGGGTGAGGCAGGCTAATTGAAATCAATGACCTGGCCGGGATAACAGGTCCCAAACAGGGCATACATTTCAATAAGCATGGTCCTGAAACGGTTAAAGACTGGGTTCCACAGCTCTCCCAAGGTTGATATATGTTTTATTACTGTATTTTTACATTTAATACAGAGATCATAGTATGTATATAGTATTGGGTACAGTAATGTATTATCTAGGCCTATTTTTACCATTGACTCTCAGGCACATTTATCCAGCATAAGCCGATCCCCATCAGTGCCAAATAATTGAGACTTTACTGCAAATCATCACATAGGCCTAAATACAGGTATTAATTATTTGATTTGATAATTATATACAATATGACTTAATACCATTGTAAAATTCATACTCGCACTACAGTTTACAAAGGTAGTTGGTGTAATGTCTTAAAAAAAAAACTTCTACTCTCTAGCATACAAGTTGTACTCGCTGTGGGACCATCCCAAGTTAACAATTAGCCCTATAAGGGCTAACGAGCAATTAACAATTAGCCCTATAAGGGGTACAAAAAAAACCTGTTGTTTTATTGCCATGCTATAGTTGGTACAATGCTTAGTGTGAAAGTCCTGCAATGGGTACTATGGTACTATAAGATTCTTAATCTAATTAGTCTTTCTAGCTATTCTCTGTGAATTTACTCCATCTAACGATATAACGACTTTATTGGGCTTATTGTCAGTCCCCAACTGGGATATTTTTATATATATAGCGCAAATAAATTCACAGTTGAGCAGAATATACTGATTTGTGTGCGGCCTTTTGTAGGTAAGGAGGCCCAGACTTACATCAAAGGAGCCTATAGGCACAGATGTCCTGGCACCCTATACTCCGCCCTCCATGAACCTAAAAACCCCTGCCGAACTGCATCACACATTTGCTGGCTGGCCCCACAGTCACTTCTCCCTTACTTCCCTTGCCCATCATAGACAGCTACAGGTGTCCCCTAGCATTAGGTAGCCAGAGGTACCCAGAGGTATTAAGTAGCTAGTGGAGTTCCCCCAATGGAATGCCGAGAGCTGGGTGACTAACCTCTCATTTACACTCCATTCTGGAAAGGAGGGAGGGAAGAACAAGAGGAGGGGAGTGAGCGCCTATCCATTATGAGACGCCTGTGGGCCCGTGCCTACAGTGCCTTATGGTAAATACAGCCCTGAGGTAAGGTGTATTGCCAGTGCTTGCACCTGTTTGATACATGTATGCAAATACCTACTCAATTCTAGCTTTTGTGTACTACTAAATGTTTATTAGGCTCTGATGCAGTATAGTATTCTTATACTTCTCACCTTAGGCGTGATTCAGATGCAACTGTCACTATTTCCAAGGGCGTGAGACTATGTAAGCATGCAAATGTTCATTCACATGATTCAGGTGTAAAAACTATGCCATGCTAAAGTTACCATAGCTGCAAATGGTCAGCAGGAAGTATGGATTTTTTCAAATTTGTTTTGGTGTTTGTTTCTCTTGATATCATTAGATTTGGGAGGTGTTTATAATTGAAAATGAAAGCAAATGTGAGAAGTGTTTTCACTTGCTCTAGTTAGGTGAACATACATTTTGCTCATCTCAGGTTGGAGACTTTTGTTAACTCAGTACTTTATTTTCTACTAAGATCCGGTTTACACTGGTGGTAAAATACGGTCCTTTCGTGGATCGGAACGGATCCAAACGGATGCGGGTGGATCAAATGTTAACCTACGGATCTGTTCAGGGCCGGCGCTACCATTAAGGCAAAGGAGGCAGCTGCCCCAGGGCCCCAGAGCTTGTAGGGGCCCCCAGTGGCAACAAGAGGAAAAAAAAAATTTTCAAATCGGCCTTATAGTTTTTGAGAAAATCGATTTTAAAGTTTCAAAGGAAAAAAAAATAAACATTTAAAAACCTGCCGACTTTAATGGTTAATAGCAAATCCACCTTAAATACTAGAAACCCTAAAGTTGCAGGATATGTTAAGGAGATCATTAGGAATAAGAGGAAAAAACAATTTTTCAAAAAGACCCTAAAGTTTTTGAGAAAATCGATTTTAAAGTTTCGAAGGAAAAAAGTACACTTTTAAATGCGGTAAATGTCACTTTTAGTAGCAAACCTCACCTTTATGTTTAGAGTGTGGGAATTAAAAAAAAAATTATGTGGGGTCCCCCTTCCTGAAACTTTTTAACCCCTTGTCCCCCATGCAGGCTGGGATAGCCAGAATGTGGAGCTCCGATCGATTGGGACTTCACACCCTGTTATACCAGCTGCAAAAAAGGTCCCCTAATGCTGATTTTTGTTCCGGGGTATATGTTGGGGGGGCCCCCCAGGTTTATTTTGCCCTGGGGCCCCATTGTTGCTTAAACCGGCCCTGGATCTGTTCACATCCATCCATTCAAACGGATCCATTTTGCGCCATCTGCTGCAGCAAGTTTGCTGCAGCACCAATTTTTCCAGACAAAGAATAAAAAACAATTGTGCTACAAGCTCGCAGTCTCTTAAGATGAAGAAAACTTCCAGGTAATCTCCAGGACAGCTCCTCCACTGCCACTGTGTCAAACACTTAAAAGACAAAAAAGAGTTCCATAGGGTAGTACTGTCAGGCTCAGGCTTCCCCTTCACCAGCAATATGCACCAGAGTGATTTCCACACCCAATTTACAGGCACCAAGTGAGTGTAAGGTACCCCCCAAACAGCCCGCACTCACCCAGTTAACCTCTTTAACAAGAGGTATATATAAGCGCTCAGGGGGGATCAGAACATCTGGTTCATTAATCAGCCATCCAATCTTTTTCATCCAATCTTACCATTTCTATGTAATATAAGGTAACTGCCTGAAGTATCCATTTAGTATATTCACTCAATTTACCCTTCTACTGTTTTTGCACAGCCCATTCTACAGAAACAGCCCTCATCAAAGTGGTCAATGACCTTGCCCTTGCCAAAGCCGAAGGTAAATACTCCATCCGGCTCCTCCTGGACCTCTCCTCAGCATTTGACACTGTCGACCACTCCCATCTCCTCCACTCCCTGAAGCTAATGGGCATTCAGGACCTAGCCTTAGCCTGGATCTCCTCCTACCTCTCCAACCGCTCCTTCACAACATTTTTCAATGGCTTCTCATCCACTCCTACACCCCTCTCAGTTGGTGTTCCTCAAGGTTCCGTCCTAGGAACACTACTGTTCTCACTCTATACTGCCTCAATTGGCAAAATCATCTCCTTCATCGGTTTCAATTACCACCTGTATGCCGATGACACCCTGTAATGATCGGTGTCAGTAAGAACTGATTTTCTGATTATTGCTGATCTGCAGTATCACCAATAATACAGATGTTATACCTGATTATGTGGTGATCTGCAGAATCACCAATAATGCAAGTATAGCAAGACACAGGACACCCAGGTGTAAGATAAGTGTTTGGTGCAACAGTAAATATACATAGAGATACCCACTATCCCAGAGGAGCTGGTAAAAGGAGGTATCTCTAAAGAACACTGTAATCAGTACTCCAGCAGGCTGGAGACACAGATGAGTTAGTGATAGGTTCAACCGAGGAGCGGGTGATGCACAGTAAGACAATGTATACTGATCACTCGTAGAGCGAGTGATTCAGACTGTACTGCAGCAGGTGATCACCTGAGGGGCAGGAGATCCAGACTGTACCGCGTAGCTAGTCATCTGAGGAGCAGGTGATTAAGACTGTATTGCAGCTATCTACCTGAGGAGCAGGTGATTAAGACTGTACTGCAGCTATCTACCTGAGGAGCAGGTAATTCAGACTGTACTGCAGCTATCAACCTGAGGAGCAGGTGATTCAGACTATACTGCAGCTATCAACCTGAGGAGCAGAAGATTCAGACTATACTGCAGCTATCAACCTGAAGAGCAGGTGATTACTGAACTGAGAATCCCTCACCAGAACTAAGCTCACTGGTGAGGGAAGAGTCAGACAAGCAGGTTCGGCAACACACGGACAGATACAGTACAAAGGCAGAAGACTGAATCAGAGTGAGGTATAAGCTAAGTCGGCAACTAGATCAGATAGGCAAAGGCACAGAATCAAAAGACGGAAGAGTAGTCAAGGCTAGCAGAGGGTCATAACAAATAATACAATTCAATTAGTACTTTAAGCTATCAACAGAATCTGGCTAAGTGTGGATCCCCAGCTCCTGCTGGTTCTAGCACACTTTCGGATCTGACTAAGGCTCTGAGTGCTAACACGTAGCATATGCAACAGCAGACGAGGAACAATTGACAGGCATGCCCTATATATACTGGGAGCGCTCCTTAGCGCCGCCCCAGTCACTCAGCCAATCAGGATCAGTGTTGGAGTCAGCTGACTGGCTGATCAGCTGACTCCCCTTCTGCTTGCATAAAGGTCCTGTCTGTGCGCCCACGCGCACGTAGACCTCAGTCTATGTGCGACTGAGGGACCAGGCAAATTTCTATCATGTAACAGCGCGGCGGAGGCCGCCGGCCGAGCCGCGGGGATAGCCGCCATGCCGCTCAGTGATGCGGCGGCCTCCCCCGCATTCACCATAGTCCCAGGCACAACTCCATCATGTACCTGCACGGCGGAAACCGCCGGCTGAGACGCGGAGATAGCCACCATGCCGCTCCCTGTTACGGCGGCATCTCCGCTTTGCTTTACAGTACCCCCTCCCCCCCTGAGGAGTCGTCCCCGAACACTTCTTACACGGCTTTTCAGGGTATCGCTCATGAAATTCTCTATTTAGATCCTCGGCATGCATGCGGTGATCTGGAACCCAAGTTCTCTCCTCTAGACCATACCCCTTCCAATGGACCAGGTACTGTACAGAATTCTGCACTAATCGAGAATCCAAAATCTTCTCGATCTCATACGCAGGTTGATCGTTAATCATCAAAGGGGAGGAGGGAGAGGAATCCACCTGCGCAGCAGGCTTCAACAAGGAAACATGAAATGATCCCACACCTCTTATGCTGGCTGGGAGATCAATCATATATGTCACATCATTAACTCTTTTGGACACCGGGTATGGGCCTACAAATCTGGGTCCCAACTTGGGTGATGGTTGCTTTAACGCCAGATGCCGAGTAGACACCCACACCATGTCTCCTGGAGAAAACTTCCATTCAACAGACAGCCTTTTATCTGCCTGTTTTTTCTGCGTCTGAAAGGCTTTTCCCATATTCCTTTTTACAAGCACCCAGATCTCCTTTAATGCCCATTGCCAATCCTCTAGAGCCGGGAAAGGGGAGGATGCCACTGGTAAAGGAGAGAATTTGGAAGATCTCCCTGAGACTACCTGAAAAGGAGAAAAACCTGAAGAAGAACTCTTCGGGTTATTATGCGCAAATTCCGCAAATGGCAAGAACTTTACCCAGTCTGACTGGGCATCTGCTACATAACACCTGAGAAATTGCTCCAGGGACTGGTTAACTCTCTCAGTCTGTCCGAGCTGTTGGCAAAAGGCTCTCCAGAATTTAGACACAAACTGGACTCCCCTATCTGACACCACATTCTCCGGAATGCCATGTAGCCGGAAAATGTGTTGGATGAAGAGATCAGCCAATTCCTGGGCCGAGGGGAGTCCTTTCAATGGGACGAAATGAGCCATTTTACTGAACCCATCAGCTACCACCCAGATGACCGTCTTGCCCTCAGACCTGGGGAGTTCTCCTACAAAGTCCATAGACAAATGAGTCCATGGTTCACTTGGCACTGGCAACGGTTGTAGCGTACCTACTGGTGCTTGACGAGAGGGCTTATTTCTCGCTCACACAGAGCACTCTCTCACAAACTCCTTGCAATCAAGTGCCAAAGAAGGCTACCATACACATCTGGACAGTAGATCCTGAGTTCGAGCAGCCCCGGGATGCCTTGCATTCTTCTGGGCGTGAAACAACTGTCGAAGTTGTAAGCGAAAGGGAAGTGGCACAAACATTACCCCCTCGGGCTTCCCTTCTGGGATATCCTGCTGGTAGGGCCCTAAGGTAAGCGCCCAATCCTGCCAGGTTTCCGTGGCGGCCACCATCAATCTTTGAGGTAAAATGGTTTCAGGGGTTGCTGGCTGAACTGTCTCGGCCTCAAAGCACCTAGATAATGCATCTGCTTTGACATTCTTACTGCCTGGAGTATACGTTATAATAAATCTGAACCTTGATGTAACGGTTGGGTGCCGCAGCTCAGATGTCTGATTATTTGGTGATCTGCAGAATCACCAATAATGCAGACGCTATACCCGATTATGTGTGATCTGCAGAATCACCAATAATACCAGTATAGCTACAAGGATGATATAAGTGTTGTGCTTGGTGCAACCGTAACTTTAATAGTTATCAAGGCCTTACCAGAGGGGCTGGTAAGGCACTATCAATACACGGACTGTACAACTATGAACAGACCTTCCCAGAGGGCTGGAGAAGGTACCAACAGAGAGAATACAGAGATAGACTGACTAGTCCTTACCAGAGGAGCTGGCAAGGAATTAGTTAATCAGGTAGCAAGAAAAGCTACACTAGACCTTTCCAGTGGAGCTGGTGAGAATAATGAATAAATAACGAGTGCTCATCAGTGGAGCTGATGAGCCTCAGAAATCAATCAAGCTAGGCCCCTTCAGAGGTGCTGGCTGGCACTAGCTGAAACTAATAAAGGCTAGGCCCCTTTAGAGGTGCTGGCTGGCACTAGCTACAAGGCACTACTAAATACGGCCAGACCTCTGGAGGTTCTGGGAACATACTAACATATACGGTAACTGTATAGTTTGGCTAGACCTTCCCAGAGAAGCTGGCAAGGTACTATAATAGAGAACAGTAACTAAAAGTTTGGCGAGACCTCACCAGAGGGGCTGGTGAGGTTCTATCAGTAAGTACAGGTGTACGAGCCCCAGCAAGCTGGAGACGCAGATACTGTGGAGATAGAATCTCCCGAGGAGTGGGTGATTCAGACTGTACTGCAATCTAGTGATCACCTGAGGAGCAGGCAATTAAGAGTGTACTGCAGCCTAGAGGACACCTGAGGAGCAGGTGTTACAAACAATATGGTAATTACTGATCACCTGAGGAGCAGGCGATTAAGGCTGTACTGCAGCCTAGAGGACACCTGAGGAGCAGGTGTTACAAACAATACTGCAATTACTGATCACCTAAGGAGCAGGCGATTAAGGCTGTACTGCAGCCTAGAGGACACCTGAGGAGCAGGTGTTACAAACAATACTGCAATTACTGATCACCTAAGGAGCAGGCGATTAAGGCTGCACTGCAGCCTAGAGGACACCTGAGGAGCAGGTGTTACAAACAATACTGCAATTACTGATCACCTAAGGAGCAGGCGATTAAGGCTGCACTGCAGCCTAGAGGACACCTGAGGAGCAGGTGTTACAAACAATACTGCAATTACTGATCACCTAAGGAGCAGGCGATTAAGGCTGTACTGCAGCCTAGCAGAACAACTTTACCAGAGGAGCTGGTGAAGCTGACACCTCACCAGTGGCGAGGGCCCACTGGTGAGTAGAATGGTCAGACAGGCAAGGGTTGGCAACAGAGAGGACAGTATCAGAGCAGAATCGTAAGAAAAGTAGTCAGTAATCGGGCAGAGGTTCAGCAACGTAGGCAGATAGGCAAAAGTACAGAATCGATAAGCTTAGAACAGAGTCAGAGTATAGCCGCCAGAGTCAAACACAGAATATCAATCACAATACAAATAATATCATAGTCTAGGTGTGAAGTCCTTGGTTTCAACACCTGGGATCTAGTCTAAGGTCTGAGCGCTAACACAGGATGTATTCACGACAGCAGACCCTGTTAGAATGAAGCCCGGAGGCTTAAGGAGCAGAGGAGACCTCACTGGCACGCCCCCTGCAGCCAACCAATCCGGGGCGCCGTGGGTCTCCTCTGACCTCTTCCTAGCATAAAGGTCCTGTCTGTGCGCGCGCCCGCGTGAGACAGCGACCTTGTGGGAAAATAAGAGCCCCATCCTCGGCGTCCTAGACGCCGGAGGGACGGGCAGGGGAACAGAGTCAGCCACGGCGGCGGTGCTGTCCGCCGCGGCTGTGCTCGTTACACTTGAAAAGAACAAGGACCAGCGAGCCAGTCTGCCCCTTTAAGCCAATGATGCCATTCCTCAAAGGCTAACTTAATGGCCAAGAACTCCTGATTGTCGATATCGTAGTTCCTCTCGGCTGGAGAGAACCTACGAGAAAAGAAGGCACAGGGATGCAGTTTGCATTGAAGGCCAGAGCTCTGAGACAGCACAGCCCCAACCCCAATCTCTGATGCATCCACCTCAACGATGAAGGGGAAGGTGACATCTAAGTGTCTCAAAATGGGAGCAGAACAAAATAACTTTTTCAATGTAGCAAAGGCTGACTGTGCCTCAGCTGACCAATGGTAAGTGTCGGCTCCTTTTTTGGTGAGGTTGGTGAGGGGTGACACCACAGAAGAAAATCCTTTGATGAACTTCCTGTAGTAATTGGCAAAGCCCAGAAACCTTTGGAGTGCCTTTAATCCTACGGGTTGAGGCCACTCCAATACAGCAGAGACTTTTTCAGGGTCCTTGGAGAGGTCTGAAGTGGAAATAATATATCCCAAAAAAGGGACTTTAGTGACTTCGAACAGACACTTCTCTAATTTTGCATACAAGGAGTTCTGCCTCAATTTTCTCAACACAAACTTCACGTGTTTCCGATGTTCTGTCAGATTGGGTAAAAAAATCAGTATATCGTCCAGATACACTAATACAAATTTCCCTAGAACTTCTCGAAAAACTTTGTTGATCAACTCTTGGAAAACGGTAGGGGCATTACACAACCCGAAGGGCATGCCCAGATACTCGTAATGCCCGTCGGTCGTGTTGAATGCCGTCTTCCATTCGTCACTGTCCCTAATGCGAACAAGGTTGTATGCCCCTCGTAAGTCCAACTTAGAAAAAATACTGGCATTGGTAACTTGGGCAAACAAATCGTCAATCAACGACAGTGGAAAACGATTTTTTACTGTGATCTTATTTAACCCCCGATAGTCAATACAGGGTCGAAGCCCACCGTCCTTTTTCTGTACAAAAAAGAACCCAGCCCCAGCAGGTGACCGGAAAGGACGGATAAAGCCCTTGGCCAAGTTTTCCTTAATGTATTCCTGCATTGCCATCTTCTCTGGCCCCGACAGATTATAAAGATGACCTCTAGGAGGCATACAACCTGATCTTAGCTCTATGGGACAGTCAAAACTCCGGTGTGGCGGGAGTTTATCTGCTGATTTGGGGCAAAACACGTCAGAAAATTCTGCATACTGCACTGGCACCCCTTTCACCTGAACCTTAGTGGCACAAACAGCAACTTTCTCTAAACGATGATGATGACAATGGGCTGACCAGCTCTGTAGCTGACCTGAGGCCCAGTCGATGTGAGGGGAGTGTAGTTGCAACCAAGGTATACCAAGGATTATGGTAGAAGTTGCCATTTGCAGGACAAAGAACTGTAGTTTCTCCTTATGTAGAACCCCTATTTCACACAATAACAAGGGTGTCTGGGAAAGAGGCTGTCTACATTGTAACGGAGAGTTATCTACTGCCAGGATCAGAATCTGACGGTCTAACGGGAGTAAGGGAATCCCCAATTTTTTGGCAAAATCATAATCTATAAAATTGGCTGCAGAACCTGAGTCTACAAACGCTTCTGTGGACGTGGCCCGACCCTCCCAGGTAATGGAGCAGGGAAGAAGCAAACGATTATTATTTAGGGGTACCAACGGCTCGCCTATGGCATTACCTCTGACTACACCTAGGCAGCAGCATTTCCCGACTTTTTAGGACAGTTCTGGACAATGTGACCCTCCTCAGCACAATATAGACAGAGTCTCTCTGACCTTCTGCGATTCTTTTCCACTTGAGTTAACCTAGAATGACCGATTTGCATCGGCTCATCTTGTGGTGACGGAGGTGGAGAAGAGGCGTAGGAAATAGATCTCAAAGCGTTTTTTCCACGGGTTAGTTTTTGATAGCGAATGCGGCGATCAATCCACACGGCAAGTGAAATTGCCTCGTTCAAGGATTTAGGCTCAGGATGCCCTAGCATCAAATCAGAAACTGCATCGGACAACCCTGACAGGAAACAATCTAATAAGGCATATGTTCCCCATCTAGCTGACACAGCCCACCTCCTAAACTCTGCGGCTTAATTCTCCACCGGATTACGACCCTGCCTGAGAGTCTTTAGCTTCCTCTCAGCCGTAATAGCCATGTCCAGATCATCGTAAATAACGGACATGGCCTTAAAATCTCCTGAACTGAGGATAAAGCCTCATGCTTTGCATGCAGACCATATGCCCATGTTTGTGAATCTCCGGACAAAAGAGTCTTTATAAAAATTACCCTCTGGTTCTCAGATCCTGACAGATTAGGCCTTAACTCAAAATAGGATAGCACACAATTTTTAATATTCTGTAAGTCAGATCTATGTCCAGAAAACTTCTCTGGTACGGGCATGTGAAGTTTAATGCCACGCCGACCACACCTACCGATCCCATCCCGGCCCCGGAGAATCAAACACAGAACAATCCTATCGTGGACCTAAAACCCACCTTCCAAAAACTTGAAGCAGCCCTTAAGGAGGAATTTTTTAATATTGCAGATATCACTATGCAACAAACGTATATAGAGGAGAAAATTTCCCCAGATGGTATAAGGGTAAAAACCCTCACAGCTTTTCCGAAAGATCCCATATTTACCGCTGACTGGTATATTTATTTGGAAACATGTAGTGAAGGGATGATGGAGAGAATCATCACCAAACGCACTAGCTTAATTGAGGGTTTACAACCCACCATCACCGAATGCAAAGAGTATCTGGCACAGCATTCACGAAACCCACAATACCCCTCACTAATGTCCAATCTTACAAACCGAAACCGCATAAAGAGATTCGAACGTGATACCATCGATGCTAAATTAAAAAAGCTCAATAGAGACCGGCTGGCTTACGCAGAACATCGCGAAAGAGAACGGAAACCTAGACCCCCTCCAGCCGGTCAGTTCCCAGCACTACCCCACGGCCCTCACAACGGACCACAGCCAGGTCCTTTACCCCTTATGAGCTTAAAATTTCCACCACCCTTCACTTACAGTTATCCCCCCTTCCCACCACCACCTCTGCACCCCATGGTAAGTACCCACACAGTAGACCCCACACCTAACAATCCCTCACACACAGGGCCCACACCCACAATAGAAATTATGGATACTCAGGAATCCGCACACAACCTCACCCCTGGGGAGGTCCCAATCAACCCCACCTTGCCATCAACTTCGCAAAACACGGGGACTACTGAAGTGCTGTCCGGCCCTCCTCTGACACCTAAACCTCCGAGACCACGGACAAAAGATCACACAATCTCTTTGAATAAGATTACGCCTAACAAAATCAGTTCTAATAATAACCACAATACTGTAATCCTAGTTACCAGCACACCAACTCCCTCCAATAGTAATAACAAATTAGACTCAACCACTACTATCCCAGATAAATCCCCCACCACCGACACGGGTGGTGAGACAAAAGAAACACCAACCACACTCAGAGTCTCACAGATTAGTATATGTGACTCTGAACCTCACACACCGGATTTTTCCACACATGTGAACTCCCACTCCTGTTCTACCACAGCATTCTCCCCCCCATCACCCCCAGTCATCTTCAAAACCCAACAAACCCTAATTAACAATTTCTTCAAAACCACACAGGTGGAATCAAACATACCCTTAACCCAAAATGAGAAACCCAATGACACACCAACAGTATCTTTTTTAGAACTCCCCTCCTGCCTCTCCCAGAATATCCTGACCACAACATTACCCAGCCCACAAAGCCATCACTCATTTCTACAGCCCAAGAAACAATCAAAGAGACCCCTATCAGAATTAGAAAGAGAGAAAGCAGAGGAAGAGGTAAAAGAAAAACGCAACAGGACCACCACTACGCCACCCCAACCGTAATAGACCCACCACATCCCAAAAAATGTATCTTCAACCTATCCCAATATATTCTGAATAAACATGAAACTACACTATTGGAGAAAGGCCTCTCTTACTGTCCCACTTCCTCGTCTAACCTGTTTGAACTTTTCATAGATCTGAACACATACATCCGTAAACTAACATTAAAACGCCATTTTGCAATGAAAAGAAATGCGAAAACACTACAAACTGAACCCTGTTCCTCACTAATCACCACAATATAGACGACAATCAACCCACAGTTATTGTACAACCTGACTCTGTAGCCACAGAAAGATACATCACCTCCCATTTAAAAGGGAGATCCCGGTTCTACCCTGTAGCATCTAAGGGCAGTTACATCGAAACATTCTATGCACTAGTACTAGAAGATTTACAGAAAATACAACAATCCTACCACCCCTCCAATTCCAACCTAACAAAACAAGAAAAAACAGCCCTCAATACTCTCAAAAAGAACCCAGATCTCGTAATAAAATCAGCCGATAAGGGAGGGGGGATAGTTATTCTCAACAAAAAGGATTATATGGAAGAAGCAGACAGACTCCTAGGGGATCACAGACATTATAAAAAAACTCACCTATGACCCAACCACAGAACATAATTCTACACTTAAAGAGGAACTCCAGTGAAAATAATGTAATAAAAAAAAGTGCTTCATTTTTACAATAATTATGTATAAATGATTTAGTCAGTGTTTGCTCATTGTAAAATCTTTCCTCTCCCAGATTCACATTCTGACATGTATTACATGGTGACATTGTTACTGTGGGCAGGTTATTTAGCTGTTTCTAGCTGTTCTGTCTGTTACAGACAGCTAATAACAGCTATTTCCTGTCTGTGAACATTGTTACATTGTGGCAGTTTGCCAGCAGTACCGCGGTATTCAGAGGTTCTTGTGGGAGGGGTTTCAGCACAAAATCAGTCACACAGCGCCCCCTGATGGTCTGTTTGTGAAAATCATTGTATTTCTCATGTAAAATGGGGTATCAGCTACTGATTGGGATAAAGTTCAATTCTTGGTTGGAGTTTCTCTTTAAAGATTTTATCAATACAGCCTTCTTGAATAATATTTTATCCAAAAACGAAAGAAACTTCATCTTAAATCATCATCCCAAAACTCCGTTTTTTTACTATCTTCCAAAAATACATAAAAGTCTCAATAAACCGCCTGGTAGACCAATCATTTCCGGAATTGATTCTATCACCAGCAACCTTTCCCGTTTCGTTGACTTTCACTTACAACCTCTAGTCCAAGCCCTACCATCATATCTCAAAGATTCTCAACACCTTATACAGTCACTAAAAAACATTGTATGGCAACATGATTACTGCTGGCTCACTTGTGACATCACTTCCTTATATACCAATATCCCACATACATTTGGACTCACAGCCCTTGAACATTATCTTAGCTCCCACTCAGAAATGCCGTTAGATCAACAACAATTTATCCAACAGTGCGCAGAATTCATTCTCAATCATAACGTTTTCACATTTAATGATACAGTATACCAACAAATCAGTGGAACAGCAATGGGCAGCTCATTCGCACCATCCTATGCAAATCTAGCAGTGGGCTATATCGAACAAACAAAAATTAATTCCGACACCCCATTTTTCGACAATGTAATACTATACAAACGATATATAGATGATTTGTTCCTCATATGGAAAGGCGATCCGTCATTAATCCCAACATTCATACAGTTCCTCAACTCGAACAATGCTGGTCTCCAATTTACCCACAACCAGCACCCTACATCCATAGATTACCTTGACCTTACTATTTACACGGAAGACAATATAATCAAAACAAAAACTTTCTTTAAACCGGTTGATGCTAACAATTATATTCATTTTGACAGCTTTCACCACAAACCATGGATACGAAATACACCTTACAGTCAATATAAAAGAATACATAATAACTGCACAGATTCAGAGGTTTATAAACTACAATCACAGACACTTACGGACAAACTCATAACCAGAAAATATCCCCGAAAATTGATAAAAAATGCTAGATTCAAAGCTGTTCATTCATCCTCCAAACCCAAAACAAATACTACTACATCTCAAGAACACCCCCCCAGATTTATTCCAAAATATAGTTCACAACACAGCCAAATTCAACATCCTAAATAGCAGGTGGGAAATTCTACTTCAAGATCCCTATCTACTACCTCTACTACCAAAAACCCCCGCTGTAACTTTCAGAAGAGCCCCTAATTCAAAAAGTATACTAGCCCCCAGCCGCGTCAACACCACTGCCATATCAGAACCGAATCATGAAATTCACAAACAATCAGGATCCTTCCCCTGTACGAGCAAAAAATGCCAAGCTTGCCAATTCATCTGTACCACAGATAACTACAAATCAAGTGCCACCAATAAAACATACCTCATCAACAGCCACATCAACTGTACATCCAGGAATGTAATTTACGTCATATCTTGCCCATGCGGACTACAATATGTGGGCCGCACCACACAATTGGTGCGAGAAAGGGTCGGACAGCACAAAAGAAATATCATTAAAAATTATCCACTACACAGTGTGTCACGACACTTCACCTCACATCACTACAGTAATCCTGCTCTGTTCACCATCACCTTAATAGAACAAGTTTCCAATGCACGCCACGATACCTTTGAACAATTAAAGAAACGTGAGATGTACTGGATTCAAATTATGAAAACTCTAACTCCAGCCGGTCTAAACGAGCAGCTGGAGAAAATTTACTAATAACCAAAAATGTATACAGTTATTTAAAAAAAAATTTTTTATTGGTCCTCTCTTTTTATCCCTTTTTAAATACTTTTATATAATTTTTTGAACGATTTACTAAATTGCACGTGTTTCTCTGATATTGTTATTGAAGATATGTATTCTTTCCTGTTTTTTCCCAGCTTACCCCCCCCTTTCCCCCTCCCCCTTTCTTCCCCTCCCCCTCTCTTTCCCCCCCCCCCCCTTTTTATTTTCCCCCCCAAAAAAGACCTCCCCTTACCCATACATACCTCCCATGCCTACTGTTTTATAAATCAAGAATTTCTCGATCCTGTTTTATGGTTGCAAAGCATTTTGGGGTTTATTATATGCAAAAGTATGTTTCTTATGAGGATAATCAATGGTCTCAATTTTTTAACCAAATGCTGATGTTTTATATAATAACCTATTTGTTTTTTATGTAATTTATTTTTCTTATTTCACCAAATGAATTTTTAGGCATATTCACAACATTTTAATACAAGTACAAACAAGTAAGTGACTAGCGTCCTGGTCACTATGACAATGCGCTACCACACTAACAATACACCCCCACTACAACTATAAGTAAACCCAGTGTACTTTTTCTTTTTATTCCGTACTATACTATTTTTCCCTAACACCATCCAATCCAGAGCGCCACCGTTGTGTTCCCCTTTCATAGTCTCCTCATTATTCACTAGTAGTAGCGCCGTTTTGCCCCTTTTTCCCTAATTCAAAATGGCGGCGCGAGCACTTCCGCCCCCCCGGCGCATGCACGATCCGGAAACAAGCGGATCCGCCTTTTTACCACTGCCCATTCCAGGAACCACCCTGGAGTCCAACCACGTAGGCGTATAGCGTCATAGGACGCGACGCCTTACCTTCACAATAACAAACAGGCGCTCAAATATGACACCCCGTAAGAGAAGGTTTCTAATTGGACAATGGGAGCCAATTAATCTATTAGCTAAACTATAACTTGAACAGCAGAACAGCGGCAAGGCACAGAGGCGCTAAGCTGACTGAAGCTGTTCACAAGGTGAGTTATTTAGCATTGCATCTCTCTATGTATTTCCTTCTTTCCTTCATTGATACCTTTGTTAGCGCTAGTTTGACAACCAACACAAACCTCCCACACTTATTTTCTTTCCCATCTTTCTCTCTCTCCTTCACAACTCCCCCACTTTTTCAAATAGCCAATCACCACCATTTATTGTTCTGGACATCACCCTATTTAAAACAAAAATATATATACACTAGAATACTGCGGATGGGCACTTCTTTGAAAATGAATAATTTTAAAAGGAATATACTGTCAAATGTTTTTGTTTTTTTATATAAAAAAAACAACAAAACAACTATAGTTTAGACATAGTGTACAGAATATTTAGTGGCTTTGTTTCTTCTGTCCCACAGTGTTTTTTTGCTCCTACCTATAGCCTGATGAAGTGGGTAAAACCCGCGAAACGCGTTGCAGTTTAATTGGAGTATGTAAATAAAAAGTTTTTTCTGTCGAAAATCCGACATTTTCTTGAGTCTGCATCGGGGAGGTAAGTCCACCAACGACCTCCCTGCCTTTTAAACATTTTATTTCTTTTTATACTTCTGGCGCCTCTGTAACATTGTTTACAATATTGTGTCCACCCCTGGTGGAGGGGAATTGGCCCCTTTTTCCGATCTACAGAGAGCGACTTCTTAGTCCTGAGTGGGGACAGGCCTAATCTCCCCACCTGCCTATACAGTAGTTACCTGGAAGGTAACCCCGACTTGTGAGTATTACTCCACATTCACACACCTACAATTCACTTTTCAGTACATACTGCACCATAGTGGGCTCTCGGTGTCTCCCTCCCCCCAAAGGGCATGTGAAGGTCCGTTACTGGAGGGGATCGCACTGCATCAATAGTCGTTTGAAGTACCTGAACTGTCCCAGACAGTTGGGTGATCTGAGTCTGTTGGGTATTGATAACTCTGGTAAAATCGTTTACCGCAGTGGTCAGGACTTCAATTTGACTACGTAGTGCGTCCATATTGTTTGGTCTGCTGTTCTGTAACGATCGAAATGACAGCAAGAACTGATTTTCTGATTATTGGTGATCTGCAGTATCACCAATAATACAGATGTTATACCTGATTATGTGGTGATCTGCAAAATCACCAATAATGCAAGTATAGCAAGACACAGGACACCCAGGTGTAAGATAAGTGTTTGGTGCAACAGTAAATATAGATAGAGATACCCACTATCCCAGAGGAGCTGGTAAAAGAGGAGGTATCTCTAAAGAACACTGTAATCAGTACTCCAGCAGGCTAGAGACACAGATGAGTTAGTGATAGGTTCACCCGAGGAGCGGGTGATGCACAGTAAGACAATGTATACTGATCACTCGTGGAAAGAGTGATTCAGACTGTACTGCAGCAGGTGATCACCTGAGGGGCAGGAGATCCAGACAGTACCGCATAGCTAGTCACCTGAGGAGCAGGTGATTAAGACTGTATTGCAGCTATCTACCTGAGGAGCAGGTGATTAAGACTGTAATGCAGCTATCTACCTGAGGAGCAGGTAATTCAGACTGTACTGCAGCTATCAACTTGAGGAGCAGGTGATTCAGACTATACTACAGCTATCAACCTGAGGAGCAGAAGATTCAGACTATACTGCAGCCATCAACCTGAGGAGCAGGTGATTACTGAACTGAGAATCCCCCACCAGAACTAAGCTCACTGGTGAGGGCAGAAGAGTCAGACAAGCAGGTTCGGCAACACACGGACAGATACAGTACAAAGGCAGAAGACTGAATCAGAGTGAGGTATAAGCTAAGTCGGCAACTAGATCAGATAGGCAAAGGCACAGAATCAAAAGACGGAAGAGTAGTCAAGGCTAGCAGAGGGTCATAACAAATAATACAATTTAATTAGTACTTTAAGCTATCAACAGAATCTGGCTAAGTGTGGATCCCCAGTAGTGTTGGGCGAACAGTGTTCGCCACTGTTCGGGTTCTGCAGAACATCACCCTGTTCGGGTGATGTTCGAGTTCGGCCGAACACCTGGTGGTGTTCGGCCAAACTGTTCGGGTTCGCCCGAACTGCTGAATGCCCGGCCGAACAGGGCCCCCCCTATGGGGTCGCAGGCATAAGGGAAGAGCATGCCCCGATCGCGGGGGGGGGGGGTCGGAAATTCCCCCCACCCCCTCCGCTAGCGCTCCCCCCTCTGCCCGCTTCCCCATACAAAAGTTTCACGAAAGTAAAATAGTACCGGTGGTGTTGGCTGGCTGCTGCAGTGGCTGGCTGGCACTATGAAGTGACTGAGAAGGAGGAGTCGGAGTAGGACGCGTTGAGGGAGGCCGGGCAGCGGGCGGTTCAGTGGTAGTACCCTTGTGGTACTTCCGCCCTTTCTCTGACCTCACGTCCTCTGCGTAATGACGCATACGAGGGTACGCGTGACGCGTACCCTCGTATGCAGAGGACGTGAGGTCAGAGAAAGGGCGGAAGTACCACAAGGGTACTACCGCTGAACCGCCCGCTGCCCGGCCTCCCTCAACGCGTCCTACTCCTCCTCCTCCTCCTCAGTCACTTCATAGTGCCAGCCAGCCACTGCAGCAGCCAGCCACCACCACCGGTACTATTTTACTTTCGTCAAACTTTTGTATGGGGAAGCGGGCAGAGGGGGGAGCGCTAGCGGAGGGGGTGGGGGGAATTTCCGACCCCCCCCCGCGATCGGGGCATGCTCCCCCCTTATGCCTGCGACCCCATAGGGCCCCCAAAAGCGGGATGTTCGGGGAGTTCGGGGTTCGGCCCGAACATGCCGAACATCGCGGCCATGTTCGGCGAACGTTCCCGAACCCGAACATCCAGGTGTTCGCCCAACACTAATCCCCAGCTTCTGCTGGTTCTAGCACACTTTCAGATCTGACTAAGGGTCTGAGTGCTAACACGTAGCATATGCAACAGCAGACGGGGAACAACTGACAGGCATGTCCTATATATACTGGGAGCGCTCTTTAGCGCCGCCCCAGTCAATTAGACAATCAGGATCAGTGTTGGAGTCAGCTGACCGGCTGATCAGCTGACTCCCATTCTGCTTGCATAAAGGTCCTGTCTGTGCGCGCGCGCGTGCGCGAGTAGACCTCATTCTATGTGCGACTGAGGGACCAGGCAAAGTTCCACCATGTAACAGCGCGGCGGAGGCCGGTGGCCGAGACGTGGAGATAGCCGGCATGCCGCTCAGCGCTGCGGCGGCCTCCCCCGCATTCACCATAGTCCCAGGCACAACTCCATCATGTACCTGCGCGGCGGAAACCGCCGGCTGAGACGCGGAGATAGCCACCATGCCGCTCCCTGTTGCGGCGGCATCTCCGCTATGCTTTACACACCCAGATATATCTCCACACCCTAGATCTCTCCTCCTCCACCATGGACAAAGTCTCTGCCTGCCTCACATCCATTTCCTCCTGGATGGCTGCCAGGTACCTGAAGCTTAATTTCGACAAGACTGAACTTCTAATATTACCACCCCGCCCAGCTGCACCCCTCCCTGATCTGCACGTCACTATCAAAAATACTACCATCCGCCCTACCTCCCAAGCACGCTGTCTAGGCGTTACTCTGGACTCTGAACTTTCCTTTAAACCCCACATCCAAGGTATTGTCAGATCCTGCAACTTCCACCTCCGCAACATCTCCAAGATCCGCTCCTACCTGTCCCCTGACACCACTAAACTCCTTATCCACGCACTTGTCATCTCCCGCCTAGACTACTGCAATTCTCTTTTGTCTGGCCTCCCCTCTAACCATACTGCCCCACTTCAATTGCTAATGAATGCGGCAGCCAGACTGATACATTCTTCTCACTGCAGCACCTCTACAACTCCGCTCTGTAAAGCCCTACACTGGCTCCCTATCAGCTTTAGGATCAATTTCAAAATTCTGTGCTTGGCCTACAAATCAGTACACAAGACCTGCCCGACCTACATCTCAGGGCCCAAAGCTGTAGCCAACGGAGAGCGGAGGGACCGGCCATGATGGGGTAGCCGTTCCCCTGGCAGCGCTGGGTTTACAGGGGAAGTGGGTTGGCCGCCCGGGTGTCATGGGGCAGTGCATGGGTTAACAAGGGAAGGGGCGGGTGGTTTAGCGCTGGAAGACGTAGGGAAACCTTCCCGGGCTAGGCGGCGAATGTAAGGGGGCCGGCACTTCCGGCCTGTAGCAGCAAGATGGAAGAAGCTGCTTGCCGGACGCCCGCCCGTGCCCCAGTGAGTATGGCAGATTTGGAGTTGTGGCTGGCCAGGATCTGGGCGGAAGCGGAGTCGAGGGGCCCCTCATGGGTCCATGTGCAGCTGGCAGCTATGGGAGCGGGCACAGCGGCGGAGGTTGCGGCGGCCAGCGAGCAACCCGCGGCTGCGGCACCCATCGCTCCACCCACGCAAGCAGGTGAGGGGAGAGGTGACGAGAGGAGACTGTCCAGGCCACCGGAGAGACTTAGCCCAGAGCCCCATGCCAGACCCCGGCGCTGCTCGGGGAGCCCCCCTTGGGACCCTCCACCTCCCCCCGCAAAACGCCATTCAAAAAGCCGGGGGTCTGGCGGGAGGAATCCCAGCCAACAGCAGGAGTCAGCAGGAGAGGGGCTATCCAGTGCGGCCTGCTCCTCACATCCACAGGCAGCGAACGGTGATAAAGCCCTTAGTACCCGCACGGCGTGGCAGACTAAGCGGGCCCAACAGAAGGACTCTCATCCCACGGGTGCCGCCCTTCCCCTGCGGCGACGACCCACCAAGCACACGGTGGGAGCAGGAGCTTCACAGGCAAGAGCAAGGCGGGAGGAGCAACCAAGCAGAAGGGCAAGTCGGGCAGAGGCACTCAACGGCCACAGACACAACATGAACAGCAGGGACACGCGTCCAGAGCAGCCAGGTGAGGCCAATTTAGCTGCGGTCAATGCCTTAGCCACTTTATTGTTGGGGATTTGTGGGGGAAGACAGGGTGGGGCTGGTAGCCTAGCAGCGTCGGCAGGGTCGCAGTTAGCGCAGGCGCAGCCTTCACTTCCTGTTGCGGCGGTTGCGACGGGTTGTTACCAATTGGGTCGCCCCTCTCACCGGTGGGAGCTTGGGCATCGACATCCTCGGTAGCGGCTTCGCACGCGGGGTTGGTGCCTTTGGGGGCGCAGGTTGTAGGTCCGGCTGCGCAGGGGGTGGTTCAGGTGGCTCCACCCGCTGCGTTGGGCTTGAATAGTGTCCAGTTGGAGGTGGCGGTGCAGATGGAAGGAGCAGTGGGCGGTTCTTCCTTACCTGGGGGGGCAGGCCAGGTGCGCTTGGCAGACGCGTCGCTTGCGGAACTGTATGTTTGCTTCAATTGCCTTCTTAGTTCACATTTGAAGCAGGATGTGAAGGAACAGATCTGGAAGGGCGAATATATATGCTCAGCACTGTTTGGTTACATGGACTCGATCGGGGAGGCTTATCGGTCGTACGGGGGGAATGCCTGGCTGCGGTACGACGAGCAGTTTAGGCAGACGAAGGCGGTACGGCTGGCGGTTTGGTGGGACCACAAGGATATTACCTTGTGGATGCGGCTGATGATCCCGGCTAGGACCTCTCAGTCCTTTCACCCGATTGCCGGAGGGTCGGCCCCCGCTGGCCAGCCGGCTACCCGAGGAAAGGGTATCTGTTGGCAATACAATGACGGATCCTGTCGTTTCGGGCAGTCCTGCCGGTTCAAGCACGAGTGCTCCAATTGCGGAGGCTCACACGCGGCAATTTCTAAATAGGTATCCTGAACACGAGGTGTAATGAAACGCGGAAAAGCCGCGGCCTCTCAAGGTGAGGCGGCTGTTTCCGCGTCCAGCAGGACGCCACAACGCGGAAAAAACGCCGCATGCCACTCAGGCAGAGCGGCGGAATCCGCATTGGGAACAGCGGAATCCGCATCGGTAACGGCGGAATCCGCATTGGAGGCGGCTCCCGCACTTGGTTCACTAGATACATTGCAAAACAGTACTGGTGTGGCTGGGACTGATAGTCCACCAAGATTCAGACTTACACGCGCGCGAGCACAGAGGCTGAGTTTAAATAACAGCCAGAAGTGAGTCAGCTGACCAGGCTGGTCAGCTGACATTTTCCACAACTTTCATTGGTCCAGCAATTAGGGAGGTCCTGGAAAGGTCCTTGAGTATATATACTGCTGGCTGTTCACTTGCTCTTTGTCTGGCGTTGCAATCACATATGTGGGAGCACCCAGATCCGTAGCCGGGACCAGCTGGAGCTGTAATCCTACACTTAGCTAGATTCTGTTGATAGCTAAAGTACTAGTTTGATTGTATTTATTTGTTATGACTTTTGCCTGCCTTGACTATCCTCCTGAACTCTGATCTTGTACCTCGATATTTCTGATACCTGTTGCCGAACCCCGGCTCGTCCTTAGACTCTGTTTCTGCCTCCTGATTTTGTACCTCGATATTTCTGATACCCGTTGCTGAACCCTGCCTGTACTTAGACTCCGCCTTTGCCTACTGTATCGGTACTTTATCTGTCCGTGTGTTACGACCTGGCTTGTCCGACCTCGAGAACCGACCTCACTTTTGGAGACGGTTCCCCGTCCTGTTAGTGACACTTCCTCCTGAGTGTCACTCTCGAACTTTCATTCCTACTGTCAGTCTGACTCCTCCCGTCTTGGAGAGCTCAGGTCTGCGGAAGGAATCCGTGCAGTTTTCCTTGCTGCACTGAGGCCTAGGCCTCCAAGTGTTACTGTTACACCAAACACTACACTCTACTCAGGTGAACAGAGGTTAGTTAGTATATCGGATTATCGGTGATACTGCAGATCACGTATAATCTGGTATACATCTGTATTTCCTGTGATACTGCAGATCACCGGTAATCAGACCCTCTCTGTGCTTCACCGATCGTTACAGAACGCCAGACCAAAAAACAGATGGACGCACGCACTGACCCTCTGACTGTGCTTGCCACTTCGGTGGATAGCATCCATCAAGCACTGGGCCAGCACAAAGCCTTAATTGATGGCTTATCAGGCTCTGTGCGAACTCTTCAGACGTCAGTTGATTCGGTGCGATCCCCTCCGACTAATGATATACGTATGCCCGTACCTGATAAATTTTCCGGCCACAAGTCTGACTTCCGGAATTTTAAGAGTAGAGTGTTATCATATTTCGAGTTGAGACCCCGATCCTCGGGGACTGAGACCCAACGGGTCATCTTTATTAAAACTTTGTTAACTGGTGACTCCCAGTCCTGGGCGTACAACCTGCCCCCCACAGATACAGCTCTGACCTCGGTAGAGGAATTCTTTAAGGCCATGGCGGTAATTTACGATGACCCTGACCTTGCTGCGACCTCTGAGCGGAAGCTTAAGCTTTTACGGCAAGGCAGGGGTTCAGTCGAAGATTACGCGGCCGAATTTCGTAGGTGGTCAGTTACAGCCAGGTTTGACACCTATGCCCTCTTAGATTACTTCCTGTCTGGGTTGTCGGATGAGGTCTCCGACCTAATGTTAAGTCAACCCGAGCCCAGAACAGTCGATGAGGCCATCTCCGCGGCCATTCGAATCGACCGCAGGTTGCGCTATCAAAGACAAACCAGGGGTAGTCACCGTGTCAGAATGGTGTCTTGCGCCACAACCCCAGTGACACCACCTTCTCCCGAGTCAATGCAGATTGGTCGGTCGGAGCTGTCCCTAGAGGATAAACGGTTGCTCCTCCCGTGTACGATTACATGGGAAGGTAAGACCGAGCTCACGGAAGCCTTTGTTGATTCTGGCGCTGCAGCTAATTTTATGGACTTTGAGTTTGCTAAAAGGTTGGGTATTCCACTCACTCCGGTAAAACCACCCGTCCAGGTTACAGCAGTGGATGATTCCCCTCTGCAGAGGAATCATCCGTTATCACAGACATCAGAAGTGGGAGTCACTATAGGGGTGCTGCACAGAGAGAGACTGCAGTTCATTGTATTACATATGTCCACCTCCACAATCATCCTAGGCATGCCGTGGTTACAAATCCATTCACCACAGATAGATTGGGCCACGGGGCAGTTAACAGCATGGTCACCTCATTGTTTCCAGCAGTGTTTAGGGAGGCTGACGTTAGGTCAAACCAGTGTACAGGTGGAAGGAGTACCTGAGCAGTACTCGGATTATGCTGACGTGTTCTGTCCGAAGGCTGCGGATAAGTTGCCTCCGCATCGCCCTTTCGACTGCCCCATTGACCTCTGTTCTGGTTGTATGCCCCCTCGAGGCCATTTGTATAATCTGTCTGGACCTGAAAAATTAGCCATGCAGGAGTATATCCGTGAAAACTTGGCCAAGGGCTTCATTCGGCCGTCCCGGTCGCCGGCCGGGGCAGGCTTCTTTTTTGTTAAGAAAAAAGACGGGGGTTTGCGACCATGTATCGATTACCGGGGCCTAAATAAAATCACAGTGAAGAATCGCTACCCGTTGCCGTTAATAGACGATTTATTCACACAGGTCACTGATGCGAGGATTTTTTCGAAACTAGATTTACGGGGGGCATACAATCT